>NW_028270185.1:6734571-7018265 GCF_037043375.1 Chiloscyllium plagiosum | reverse complement strand
AGAGAGGGAGGGAAGAGAGAGGGAGGGAGAGAGAGAGAGGGAGGGATAGATAGAGAGAGAGGGAGGGAGAGAGAGGGAGGGATAGAGAGAGAGGGAGAGAGAGAGAGAGGGAGGGATAGAGAGAGAGGGATAGATAGAGAGAGAAGAGAGGAGGGGGATAGAGAGAGAGGGAGGAATAGAGAGAGAGGGAGGGATAGGAGAGAGGGAGGGATAGAGAGAGGGAGGGATAGAGAGAGGGAGGGATAGAGAGAGGGAGGGATAGAGAGAGGGAGGGATAGAGAGAGGAGGGAGGATAGAGAGAGAGAGGGAGGGATAGAGAGAGAGAGGGAGGGATAGAGAGAGAGAGGGAGGGATAGAGAGAGAGAGGGAGGGATAGAGAGAGAGAGGAGGGATAGAGAGAGGGAGGGATAGAGAGAGGGAGGGATAGAGAGAGGGAGGGATAGAGAGAGGGAGGGATAGAGAGAGGGAGGGATAGAGAGAGGGAGGGATAGAGAGAGAGGGAGGGATAGAGAGAGAGGGATAGAGAGAGAGAGGGAGGGATAGAGAGGAGAGAGGGAGGGATAGAGAGAGAGAGGGAGGGATAGAGAGAGGGAGGGATAGAGAGAGGGAGGGATAGAGAGGGAGGGATAGAGAGAGAGGGGGATAGAGAGAGAGGGATAGAGAGAGAGAGGGAGGGATAGAGAGAGAGAGAGGAGGGATAGAGAGAGAGAGAGGGAGGGATAGAGAGAGAGGGGATAGAGAGAGGGAGGGATAGAGAGAGGGAGGGATAGAGAGAGGGAGGGATAGAGAGAGGGAGGGATAGAGAGAGGGAAGGGATAGAGAGAGGGAGGATAGAGAGAGGGAGGGATAGAGAGAGGGAGGATAGAGAGAGAGAGAGGGAGGGATAGAGAGAGGGGGAGGATAGAGAGAGAGGGAGGGATAGAGAGAGAGGGAGGGATAGAGAGAGGGAGGGATAGAGAGAGAGGGGAGGGATAGAGAGAGAGGGAGGGATAGAGAGAGGGAGGGATAGAGAGAGGGAGGGATAGAGAGAGGGAGGGATAGAGAGAGAGGGAGGGATAGAGAGAGAGGGATGGATAGAGAGAGAGGGATGGATAGAGAGAGAGGGATAGAGAGAGAGAGGGATAGAGAGAGAGAGGGATAGAGAGAGAGAGGGATAGAGAGAGAGAGGGATAGAGAGAGGGAGGGATAGAGAGAGGGAGGATAGAGAGAGGGGAGGGATAGAGAGAGGGAGGGATAGAGAGAGGGAGGGATAGAGAGAGAGGGAGGGATAGAGAGAGAGGGATAGAGAGAGAGAGGGAGGGATAGAGGGATAGAGAGAGAGAGGGATAGAGAGAGAGAGAGGGAGGGATAGAGAGAGAGGGATAGAGAGAGGGAGGGATAGAGAGAGGGGAGGGATAGAGAGAGAGAGGGAGGGATAGAGAGAGAGAGAGGGAGGGATAGAGAGAGAGAGAGGGAGGGATAGAGAGAGAGAGAGGGAGGGATAGAGAGAGAGAGAGGGAGGATAGAGAGAGAGAGAGGGAGGGATAGAGAGAGAGAGAGGGAGGGATAGAGAGAGAGAGAGGAGGGATAGAGAGAGAGGGAGGGATAGAGAGAGAGGGAGGGATAGAGAGAGAGGGAGGGATAGAGAGAGAGGGAGGGATAGAGAGAGGGAGGGATAGAGAGAGAGGGAGGGATAGAGAGAGAGGGAGGGATAGAGAGAGAGAGGGAGGGATAGAGAGAGGGAGGGATAGAGAGAGGGAGGGATAGAGAGAGGGAGGGATAGAGAGAGAGGGAGGGATAGAGAGAGGGAGGGATAGAGAGAGGGAGGGATAGAGAAAGAGAGGGAGGGATAGAGAAAGAGAGGGAGGGATAGAGAAAGAGAGGGAGGGATAGAGAGAGGGAGGGATAGAGAGGGAGAGGGAGGGATAGAGAGAGAGAGGGAGGGATAGAGAGAGAGAGAGGGATAGAGAGAGAGGGAGGGATAGAGAGAGAGGGATAGAGAGAGAGAGGGAGGGATAGAGAGAGGGAGGGATAGAGAGAGGGAGGGATAGAGAGAGGGAGGATAGAGAGAGAGGGAGGGATAGAGAGAGAGGGAGGGATAGAGAGAGAGGAGGGATAGAGAGAGGGAGGGATAGAGAGAGGGAGGGATAGAGAGAGGGAGGGATAGAGAAAGAGAGGGATAGAGAAAGAGAGGATAGAGAAAGAGAGGGATAGAGAAAGAGAGGGAGGGATAGAGAAGAGAGGGAGGGATAGAGAGGGAGAGGGAGGGATAGAGAGGAGAGGGAGGGATAGAGAGAGAGAGGGAGGGATAGAGAGAGAGGGATAGAGAGAGAGAGGATAGAGAGAGAGAGGGATAGAGAGAGGGAGGATAGAGAGAGGGAGGGATAGAGAGAGGGAGGGATAGAGAGAGGGAGGGATAGAGAGAGAGGAGGGATAGAGAGAGAGGGAGGGATAGAGAGAGAGGGAGGGATAGAGAGAGAGGGATAGAGAGAGAGAGGGAGGGATAGAGAGAGAGAGGAGGAGGGAGGGAGTAGGAGAGAGTGAGGGAGGGATAGAGAGAGGGAGGGATTGAGAGAGGGAGGGATAGAGAGAGGGAGGGATAGAGGAGAGGGAGGGATAGAGAGAGGGAGGGATAGAGAGAGGGAGGGATAGAGAGAGGGAGGGATAGAGAGAGGGAGGGATAGAGAGAGGGAGGGATAGAGAGAGAGGGAGGGATAGAGAGAGAGGGAGGGATAGAGAGAGGGAGGGATAGGAGAGAGGGAGGGAAGAGAGAGGGAGGGATAGAGAGAGGGAGGGATAGAGAAAGAGAGGGAGGGATAGAGAGAGGGAGGGATAGAGAGGGAGGGGAGGGATAGAGAGAGAGAGGGAGGATAGAGAGAGAGAGAGAGGGATAGAGAGAGAGAGGATAGAGAGAGATAGATAGAGAGAGAGAGAGAGGGATAGAGAGAGAGAGAGGGATAGAGAGAGAGAGAGGGGATAGAGAGAGAGAGAGGGATAGAGAGAGAGAGGGAGGAATAGAGAGAGAGAGAAGGAGGGATAGAGAGAGAGAGAGAGGGAGGGATAGAGAGAGAGAGGGAGGGATAGAGAGAGAGGGAGGGATAGAGAGAGAGAGGGGGAGGGATAGAGAGAGAGGGATAGAGAGAGAGGGAGGGAGGGAGAGAGGGAGGGATAGAGAGAGAAAGATGGAGGGATAGAGAGAGAGAAGGAGGGATAAGAGAGAGAGAGAAGGAGGGATAGAGAGAGAGAGAAGGAGGGTTAGAGAGGAGGGGGGATAGAGAGAGGAGAGAGGGATAGAGAGAGAGAGAGAGAGAGGGAGGGATAGAGAGAGAGGGAGGGGGTTAGAGAGAGGAGAGGAGGGATAGAGAGAGAGAGAGGGAGGGATAGAGAGAGAGAGAGTGAGGGAGGATAGAGAGAGAGGGAGGGATAGAGAGAGAGGGAGGGATAGAGAGAGAGAGGGAGGGAGGAGGGATAGAGAGAGAGAGGGAGGGATAGAGAGAGAGAGAGGGAGGGATAGAGAGAGAGAGAGGGAGGATAGAGAGAGAGAGAGGGAGGGATAGAGAGAGAGAGAGGGAGGGATAGAGAGAGAGGGAGGGATAGAGAGAGAGAGAGAGGGAGAGGAGAGAGAGAGAGGGGAGGGATAGAGAGAGGGGTGGGATAGAGAGAGAGAGGGAGGGATAGAGAAAGAGAGGGAGGGATAGAGAGAGGGAGGGATAGAGAGGGAGAGGGAGGGATAGAGAGAGAGAGGGAGGGATAGAGAGAGAGAGAGAGGGATAGAGAGAGAGAGGGATAGAGAGATAGATAGAGAGAGAGAGAGGGATAGAGAGAGAGAGAGGGATAGAGAGAGAGAGAGGGATAGAGAGAGAGAGAGGGATAGAGAGAGAGAGGGAGGAATAGAGAGAGAGAGAAGGAGGGATAGAGAGAGAGAGAGAGGGAGGGATAGAGAGAGAGAGGGAGGGATAGAGAGAGAGGGAGGGATAGAGAGAGAGAGGGGGAGGGATAGAGAGAGAGGGATAGAGAGAGAGGGAGAGAGGGAGGGATAGAGAGAGAAGATGGAGGGATAGAGAGAGAGAAGGAGGGATAGAGAGAGAGAGAAGGAGGGTAGAGAGAGAGAGAAGGAGGGATAGAGAGAGGGAGGGATAGAGAGAGAGAGAGAGGGATAGAGAGAGAGAGAGAGAGAGAGAGAGGGAGGGATAGAGAGAGAGGGAGGGAGGGATAGAGAGAGAGAGAGGGAGGGATAGAGAGAGAGAGAGAGGGAGGGATAGAGAGAGAGGGAGGGATAGAGAGAGAGAGGGAGGGTGAGAGAGAGAGGGAGGGATAGAGAGAGAGAGAGGGAGGGATAGAGGAGAGAGAGAGGGAGGGATAGAGAGAGAGAGGGAGGGATAGAGAGAGAGAGAGGGAGGGATAGAGAGAGGGAGGGATAGAGAGAGAGGGAGGGATAGAGAGAGAGAGAGAGGGAAGAGAGAGAGAGAGAGAGGGAGGGATAGAGAGAGAGGGAGGGATAGAGAGAGAGGGGGAGGGATAGAGAGAGAGAGGGAGGGATAGAGAGAGAGAGAGAGAGAGAGGAGGGATAGAGAGAGAGAGAGGGAGGGATAGAGAGAGAGAGGGAGGGAGGGATAGAGAGAGAGAGAGGGAGGGAGGGATAGAGAGAGAGGGAGGGAGGGATAGAGAGAGAGGGAGGGAGGGATAGAGAGAGAGGGAGGAGGGATAGAGAGAGAGGGAGGGAGGGAGGGATAGAGAGAGAGAGGAGGGATAGAGAGGGAGGGAGGAGGGATAGAGAGGGAGGGAGGGAGGGATAGAGAGGGAGGGAGGGAGGGATAGAGAGGGTGGAGAGATAGAGAGGGAGGGAGAGGGTAGGGAGGGAGGGAGGGATAGAGTGGGAGGGATTAGAGAGGGAGGAGGGATATAGAGGCAGGGTGGGATAGGGAGGGAGGGATAGAGAAGGAGGGATAGACAGAGGGAGGGAGAGATAGACAGAGAGAGGGAGGGAGGGATAGACAGAGAGAGGGAGGGAGGGATAGACAGAGAGAGGGAGGGATAGACAGAGAGAGGGAGGGAGGGATAGACAGAGAGAGGGAGGGAGGGATAGACAGAGAGAGGGAGGGACAGAGAGAGGGAGGCAGGGACAGAGAGAGAGAGAGGGAGGGAGGGAGGGAGGGAGGGAGGGAGAGAGAGGGAGGGAGGGAGGGATAGAGAGGGAGGGAGGGATAGACAGAGAGAGGGAGGGATAGACAGAGAGAGAGGGAGGGAGGGATAGAGAGAGGGATAGAGAGAGAGAGAGAGAGGGAGGGATAGAGAGAGGGAGGGATAGACAGAGGGAGGGAGGGAGGGATAGAGAGAGAGGGAGGGATGGAGAGATAGACAGAGAGGGAGGGAGAGATAGACAGAGAGAGAGGGAGAGAGAGATAGACAGAGAGAGGGAGGGAGGGAGAGATAGACAGAGAGAGGGAGGGAGGGAGAGATAGACAGAGAGAGGGAGGGAGGGAGAGATAGACAGAGAGAGGGAGGGAGGGAGAGATAGACAGAGAGAGGGAGGGAGGGAGAGATAGACAGAGAGAGGGAGGGAGGGAGAGATAGACAGAGGGAGTGAGGGAGAGATAGACAGAGAGAGGGAGGGAGAGATAGACAGAGCGAGGGAGGGAGAGATAGACAGAGCGAGGGAGGGAGAGATAGACAGAGCGAGGGAGGGAGAGATAGACAGAGCGAGGGAGGGAGAGATAGACAGAGCGAGGGAGGGAGAGATAGACGGAGAGAGGGAGAGATAGACGGAGAGAGGGAGAGATAGACGGAGAGAGGGAGAGATAGACGGAGAGAGGGAGGGAGAGATAGAGAGAGGGAGGGATAGACAGAGAGAGGGAGGGAGGGATAGAGAGAGGGAGGGAGGGATAGACAGAGGGAGAGGGAGGGAGGGATAGACAGAGAGAGGGAGGGATAGAGAAAGAGGGAGGGATAGAGAGAGAGGGAGTGAGGGATAGACAGAGAGAGGGATGGATAGAGAGAGGGGGGATAGAAAGGGAAGGAGAGATAGAGAGAGAAGTAGGGATAGAGAGAGAGGGAGGGAGGGATAGACAGAGAGAGGGAGGGAGGGATAGAGACAGAGAGAGGGAGGGAGGGATAGAGACAGGGAGAGGGAGGAATGGATAGAGAGAAGGAGAGATAGGGAGAGGGCGGAATGGATAGGGAGAGGGCGGAATGGATAGGGAGAGAGAGAGAAAGGCATGGAGAGAGAGGGATGGATAGATAGAGGGAGGGATAGAGAGAGGAAGGTAGGGAGGAAAATTGGGTGGGAGGGAGGGATAGAGAGGGATAGAGAGAGAGGGAGGGGGTTACAGGGGGGAGGGAGAGATGGAAAGAGGAAGGGGAGGGATAGAGAGAGGGGGAGCGGGAGAGACAGAGGGAGACTGGAGGGAGAGATAGAGAGGGGAGCGGGAGGTAGAGAGTGGGAGAAAGTGGGATAAATAGAGAGGGAGATGGAGAGATAGAGGCAGAGCGATAGAGAGGAGGAGGAGGGATGGATGGAGAGAGAGGGAGGGATGGAGAGAGAGGGAGGGATGGAGAGAGAGGGAGGGATGGAGAGGGGGAGGGATGGAGAGGGGGAAGGATAGGGATAGAAGGAAGGAGGGAGGGAGAGATAGAAAGGGAGGGATAGAAAGTGAGGGAGGGATTGAGAGAAAGGGAGGGATAGAGAGAGAGGGGATAGAGAGGGAGAAAGGGATAGTGGTAGGAAGGGAGGGATAGATAAAGGGAAGGAGGGAGGGATAGAGAGAGTGGGAGGGGTAGACAGCGAGGAGTAGGGAGAAACGGATAGAGTGAGGGGTATAAATACGAGGAGGAATAGAGAGAGAGATGGTGGGATAGTGAGAGAGTTGGTTGGAGAGTGAGGAAGGGAAGGAGGAATAGCGAGAGAGAAGGATAGAGAGAGGAAGGAAGGGATAGGTAGGCGGAGGAAGGGATAGAGAAGAAAGGAGGGATAGAGAGAGGGAGAGCAAGGGATGGAGAGGGGGAGGCAGCGATAGAGAGGGAGGGATAGAGATGGTGGGAGGGATGGAGGATTTAGACTAGGAAGGGTGGAGAGATAGAGAAAGGGAGAGGAAGGGTTGGTGGGGATAGAGAAGGATCGAGAGGAGGCTAGAGAGAGGGAGGGATCGAGAGGAGGATAGAGAGATGGAGAAAGGGATAGAGAAGGAGGGAGGAATGGAGAGCAGGGAAGGGGGAGAGGGAAGGAGGGAGGGATAGAGAGGTATGGAGAGATAGACTGGGAAGGATGGAGAGACAGAGAAAGGGAGAGGAAGGGTTGGAGTCGAGGAAGGATAGGGAGAGGGATAGAGAGAGAGAGGGATAGAGAGGATGGGATAGAGAGAGGGAGAGGAGGGGATGGAAAGGAGGGGGAGGGAGGGAGGGATAGAGAGAGGGAGGGATAGAAGGAGGGGGAGGGAGGGAGGGATAGAGAGAGGGAGGGATAGAAGGAGGGGTGGAGGGAGGAAGAGAGAGGTCAGGAAGGAGGGATAGTGAGGGGTGATAGAGAGGGGAAGGGATAAAAAGAGAGAGGGAGAGATAGAGAGACAGAGCGAGGGATATACAGAGAAAGAAGATAGAGAGAGGGAGAGATAGTGGGAGGGAGAGATAGTGGGAGGGAGAGAGGAATAGCAAGAGAGAGAGATAGTGGGAGGGAGAGAGGAATAGCAAGAGAGAAAGATAGAAAGAGGGAGGGACGGAGGGATAGAGAGAAGGAGGGAGATGGAGGGAGGGAGGGGTAGGGTTAGAGAGGGAGGTAGGTTTAGAGAGGGAGAGAGGGTTGGGGAGGGAGGGATGGAGTGAGGGAAGAATGGAGGAAGGGATAGTGAGGAAGGGATAAAAGGGGCTGGTGGATAAATAGGAGAAAAACAAAGAGGAAGGAGAGGTGGGACATATAATGAAGAAGGGTTAGAGAAACAGGGTGGAGGAGAGACAGCATGAAGGAAGAACAAGAAAGATTTAGAGAGAGGGGAAGGAATGGTGTTGGAAAGAAGGCCAGGGAAGGAGAGAAAGAATGGATGAGGAGATGATAGAAAGGCAGGGATGGAAAAAATAGCAAGAGGTGAAGTGAGATTGGAGGAAACAGCAGAGGAAAACGAGGGAAGGAGAGAAGGAAAGAGGAGCTGATAGCAAGGACAGAAACAGAGGATGCGCAGGTAGAAAGCAAGAATGAGAAAGAGGTGAGGAGGCATAGAGGGAGAACAGGAAGGTGTGGCGGGGGGAGAACTACATAGTGGTTTCCTCCTTCTAATTGCTTTATCTTTGTTGTCTGCTCACCTAAGCAGTCGGTTTAACATCCCGAATCAAAACAGGGAGTCAAACTGTCCAGCTTCACTGGCTACTTGATTAATAGACAGTAAGGCTTGTTCTGCAAACTATCCCGTGGAACACACACACACAATTAACCTCCAACTGGTAAACACCATTTTTGGCTCCTTACGCCAGGTTTAATTGTGTAAACACAGAGAAGGCCTGGAAGATCACAAGCTGTCTCGATGAGGACATTTGTACCAGGATGCTCCCACCATTGTCACAGCATTGTGACAGAGAACAGGATCTCCTTCCTGCTTAATTGGGGACATTTCCCTTACAAAGGGAACGGACTGTCCCCAGCACAATGGAGGATTGATTTAGACTTAGCCAGGTCTGATAGAACTGCAGGAGTATTGAAAAAGAGAAAAGGGTGTGGGTAATGTTAAGAATGAGGGACAATGCAGGGTAGGAACATGAGGCCAATCAGTCCTTTGTGTCGGTTCTGTTTTTCAAGTAGATCATGGCTGATATTTATCTTAATTTAATTTCCTCTCTCTGGTTCTGTGACCCTTAATAGAATTATCTCTCAATCACTCAATATTAACATTTTCAATTGACTTCCTATTTGTAGTTTTGGGGAGAATGTTCCAGATTTCAACCGTCATATCACAGGAAATAGTTTTTCTCCATCATCATCACCTCAGTGAGATAATCCGATCCTGTTCTGTACTCAAAGGAATCAGGATTGAGACTAGTTGGTAATATATGGTGCCCTTGTAATTTCAACCTTTAAGTCCCAGTGTCATTTTAAAAAAATGAATCTACACTGAATTCCCTCCAAGGTCAGATCACACTGTCCTGAAGTTTGAAGTTGAGAACAATCGAATCGAATCAATGGAGATAACATGCTCAGTGGTGGGTGAAAAGTCTCCTAAAAATGTATCTGCTCAGGCAAAAGTCAGCATTATTGTTGTTGAGGAGAGGCTATTGTCCTGCCTTGTATGAATGGAGGTTCTGAGTGGCTTTCTAGAGCTATTTCAGAGAGAGCACCACCTTGCTGTGTGTCTGGATTCACAGGCAATCTGATAAAGGCGGCAGATCTCCTTCCCTAAAGGACATTTATGAACCATAGAATCATAGAGATGTACAGCATGTAAACAGACCCTTTGGTCCAACTCATCCATGCCGACCAGATATCCTAAATTAATCTAGCCCCATTTGCCAGCATTTGGCCCATATCCTTCCAAACCCTTTCAATTCATGTACCCATCCACGTGTTTTAAAATCTGTTTTAATTATAACACCAGTTTTATTTAATTGACTGAATTTCAATTCCTTATGATACCATGTTAGGACTCTGAATTACAATCCAGTAACATAACCACTGTGCTACCATTCCCATTACAACTTTAGGAAGTCCACAGGAGGGTTGGATCCAGTGCAGGAATATATAACAGGAACCATCTAGGATTGAGACGCTTCCAAAAAAAAAGTTACACTGGACTCAAAACGTTAACTCTGTTTATGTCTTCACAGATGCTGCTAGACCTGCTGAGTTCATCCAGCACTTTCTGTTTTTGTTTGAGATTTCGAGCATCTTCAATATTTTACGTTATGCTTTTATATGGGGTTAAGAGTAACATCTTAGAATCACAGACATCATGCATGTACCAGCTCTTTAAATGAGCATCATTACCCAGTGCCAATCTGTTAATTGTTCCACATAGTTTTTGTGCTCTCTCTCTTTCGATCTAAGCTACCTGATGAAGGAGCAGCGCTCTGAAAGCTAGTGCTTCCAAATAAACCTGTTGGACTATAACCTGGTGTTGTGTGATTTTTAACTTTGTAGCGGGAATGATATAGACGATTAAGAATTGTATACAGAACTATTGGAGTGCAATGGAGGTAACTGCAAAGGGGAAAGCATTAGGAAATTGCAACATCTATCGGTAAGAACAAACGTAATGGAGCAGGAGAAGATCCCTCTGCCCATTGATCCCATTCTGCCCTTCAGTGAGATTGTGGCGATCTATTAAAACACCATTTTCCTGCACTATCCCCATATCCCTCGATACCTATAGTATCTACATATCTCTTGATTTCTGTCTTGAACATACTCAATGACTTGGCCTCCATAACCCCTAGGATAGAGAATTCCAAGGATAGGGTTAATAGTCAAGGTCTTTTCCCCAGGGCAGGGGAGTCCAAAACTGGAAGACATAGGATTAAGGTGAAAGGGGAAATATTTAAAAGGGACCTAAGGAGCAAACTTTTTCTCACAGAGGGTGGTGCATTCATGGAATGAACTGCCAGTGAAAGTGGTGGAGACTGGTACAATTACAACATTTAAAAGGCATCTGAATGGGTAGGTGAATAGGGAGGGTTTCGAGGGATAGGGGCCAAATGCCGGCAAATGGGACTAGATTAATTTAGGATATCTGGTCAGCAAGAACGAGTTGGATTGAAGTGTCTGTTTCCGGGATGTACATCTCCGAGTGACAAAATTCCTCCTTTATCTCAGTCCAAAATTATCTACCTCTTCTTCTGAGACTGTGTCGTCTGGTGATGGGGGTAATACATAGGGTAATGGGAATACTCTATGGAGTAACACTACAGGGGAAATTAGGGATCATGTATGAAAACATAGGCGGGCACTATTCAACACCCTCGAGTCTATTCCCCGATTCAATCAGATCCTGATACTCACCCTTAACTATATTTCTTAATACAACACTTCCCAATACCTTTCCCACTGTGACCCCATTTTGTGGCTTGAAAACTGCTGTGAACCCTCAATGGTGGGGGAGGAAGACCTAAAGTTGTAGGAGCAAAAGCAGGCCATTCAGTCCATCAAAAGTGGTCCACTATTCAAAGAGATCATGGCTGGTCTGATAATCCTCAACTCCACTTCCTTGTCCATTCCCCATAAATCTCAATTCCCTACCTAGTTAAGAATCTTTCTATCTCAGCTTATTGAACTAGCCTCAAAACCTCTCTGTGGTAAAGAAATCCACAGTTTCACTGTCCTCTAAGAGGAAAAAATGTCTTACTCACCTCTGTCCTAAATGGGCAATTCCTTACTCTGAGATTATGCCCTCTGGTCCTTGATTCTCCTACAAGGAGCAACAACCTTTCTATGGTGGCACAGTGGTTAGCACTGCTGCCTCACAGCGCCAGAGACCCGGGTTCAATTCCCACCTCAGGCAACTGTCTGTGTGGAGTTTGCACATTCTCCCCGTGTCTGTGTGGGTTTCCTCCAGGTGCTCCGGTTTCCTCCCACAGTCCAAAAATGTGCAGGTTAGGTGAATTGGCCAGGCTAAATTGCCCATAGTGTTAGGTGAAGGGGTGAATGGGTCTGGGTGGGTTGCACTTCGGCGGGTTGGAATGGACTTGCTGGGCCATTGTAACTAATCTAATTTAATCTAATCTACTTTTACATTGTCAAGCCCTCTAAGAATTTATGATTATGGGGAGGATTGGCCTTGTGGTATTGTTGTTAGACTATTAACCCAGAGACGCAGGTAATGTCCTGGAACCTAGGTTCAAGTCTCACCAAGGCAGATAGTAAAGTTTGAATTCAATTGTATAAAAAATCTGGAATTAAGAATCTCATGATGATCATGACACCATTGTTGAATATTGGGAAAAGCCCATCTTGTTCATTAATGTCCTTTAGGAAAGGAAATCTTCCATCCTTACACAGTCTGGTCTACTTGATGAAATCAGAAATTGCTGGAAGAACTCAGCAGGTCTGGCAGCATCTGTGGAGAGAAAGCAGAGTTAACATTTCAGGTCCAGTGACCCTTTCTTAGAACTGTTTTAACCTGTTGGGACTTACAGCAATTTCTGATTTTGTTTCCGAGAACGACTTGGACAATTTTGTATCATCGTTTCTTCCCTTCACATACCAACATTTATTTGGCCAATTTTTTTTTGTGCAGAGAAAGTTTCTTTAATTTTTCCTTAACTGATGTGTGCGCGTGCATGTGTGCTTTAGGTTATTTAGAAAGATATCTATCTTGAGTTACATTCCAACCAATGTTAATAAGTTTTACATCTTTATTGAATTTGTTTTGTTGTATTTAAAAATTGAATAATTCTTTTGTTTATTAAAGAAACTTGGTTAGTGGATATGTTGTCAACCAGAGTTAAAAATCACACAACACCAGGTTATAGTCCAACAGGTTTATTTGGAAGCACTAGTTTTCGGAGTGCTACAGTTACCTGATAAAGGAGCAGTGCTCCGAAAGCTAGTGCTTCCAAATAAACCTGTTGGACTATAACCTGGTATTGTGTGATTTTTAACTTTGTCCACCCCAGTCCAACACCGGCATCTCCAAGTCTTGTCTACCAGAGATTGATTAGTATATATAATTAGTCATACCGATAACTGAGTAAAACATTTTTCTAACATATGCTGTAACTAGTGGAGTAGTGGGACTTCAGAGAGACAATACATTCCTCCCCCAACCTTGTTCATAACAGTAGAAAGCGCAGTAGCCACTTTACACAAGCTCCCAAAAAAACAATGTGATAAGAACTGTAAATAATCTGTTTTGGTGATGTTAATTGAAGGATAAACATTGGTCAGGACTCCAGGGAGAACTCCCCTGCTCTTCAAAATAAAGGCCAGTGGATCTTTTAAATTCCCCTTGCCAAGGCCTCAGTTTAGCAAATCATCTGAGACATTGCATCTCTGATGTTGTAGCACTCTCTCAGTACTGCGTTGACTGTCAGCCTACACTGGTGTTTATAGTACACATGAACTTCCTCCCAAAATCTCACATTACCTTTCTTTCAGTAATTTTCCTCATAGATTCATAGATTTGTACAGCATGGAAACAGATCCTTCGGTCCAAAACATCCACATCAACCAGACATCCTAAATGATCTAGTCCCATTTGTCAGCATTTGGCCTATATCCCTCAAACCTTCCCATTCATGTACTCTTCAGATGCCGTTTAAATGTTGTAATTGTACCAGCCTCCACCATTTCCTCTGGCAGCTCATTCCATGCCATGCATCATTCTCTACATGAAAACATTGCCCGTTAGGTCCCTTTTAAATCTTTCCCCTCTCACCTCAAACCTATGCCCTCTAGTTTTGGACTCCCCAACTCCAGAGAAAAGACCTTGGCTATTCTCCCTATCCATGCCCCTTATTGAGTTATAGATTCGTAGAGTCATACAGCACAGAAACAGACCCTTTAGTCCAACCAGTCCATGCCAACCATAATCCCAAACTCAACTAGCCCCACCTTCCTGCTCCTGGCCCATATCCCTCCAAACCTCTCCTATTCATGTATCTATTCAAATGTCTTTTAAACATTGTAATTGTTCCCAAATCCACCACCTTCTCAGGAAATTCATTCCATTCGCAAACCACCCTCTGTGTAAAAGAATTTGCCTCATGTCTTTTTTAAATCTCTCTCCTCTCACCTTAAAAATGCTCCCCCTTGTCTTGAAATCCCCCATCCTAGGGAAAAGAGAACTACCATTAACTCTATCTATACCCCTCATGATTTTATAAACCTCTATAAGGTCTTTCCTCAGTGCCTGACGCTCCAGGGAAAATAGCCCCAGCCTATTCAGCCTCTCCCTATAGTTTAAACCCTCCAACCCTGGCAACATACTTGTAAATCTTTTATGTGTTTTTATATATTCATGGGAGTTGCTGGCTGCACAGCATTTATTACCCATTCCAAACTACCCAGAGTCAACCGCATTGCTATGGGTCTGGAGTCATATGTAGGCCGGACCAGATAAGGGTGGCAGATTTCCTGCCCTAAAGTTGGCTGAATGGCTAGTTTGTGATACCAACAATATGGGCTTAATTCCCATAACAACCAAGGATACCATAAAGGGCCTATCTTCTCAACCTTACCCCTCACCTGAGGTGTGGTGACCCTCAGGTTAAACTCACATCCTGTCCTCTCTCTGATGAGGCCTAAGTACGGTCTGGTAGATCTATGGTGACTTTAGTTACCCAGATGGTGCTTTATGACAACTAAGTGTTTTTTTTTTAATTTCAGATTTTTATTTCGTTCAAGTTTCATCATCTGCCGTGTAATATTCCATCCTTTCTTTTCTCCTATGTTCGGCTTGGTCAAGCACAGGACCTCACAGTAGCAATCATTTAAGAGAAAACACAGCTGTTATAGTGGTATTTGAACCTATATTCGCTGAACATTAGCCTGGGGCCTGGGACTACTAGGCGAAAGTGAGGACTGCAGATGTTGGAGATTAGAGTAGAGAGTGCTGGAAAAGCACAGCAGAAGGGCTTCTGCCCAAAATGTCAATTTTCCTGCTCCTTGGATGCTGCCTGACCTGCTGTGCTTTTCCAGCACCACACCCTGGGACTACCAGTCCAGTGCTATAACCACTATGCCACCAACTCTCCTTGAGTTATCTAGCTTAAGAGATCCTTCAATCGATATTAAGGACATGCAACAGGGATGGCGTACTTAATATATCAAGGTCTATTGCATTGTATGGATGCTGGTATAGTTAAGGAAATATATTGTGTGCACTTAAATATAGGTTAGAGACAATACAATGTATGTGGATAATATTATGTAGTGAGGTGCTAGAGTTGATAAGGGATGCACTGTGTTATACCCTTGGGGAGTGAAAGTGTTACATTGCATGGGGCAATGCATTAATGAATTCTGAAGAGCTATAACACAGGGGAAATAAAATTACCGACTTGCATTTATGTAGCACCATCACAAACTGTCCTATGGCAATTTACAGCCAATTAAGCGCATTCAAAGTGTACGCACTTCTATTTAGGTAGGAAATGCAGGAGTCAATCAGCGCACAGCCAGATCTCACAAGTAACAATCTCACAGTGATATTCTTTTTGCAGCGTTCATCGAGGGGTAAATATTGGTCAGGGCACCAAGGAGAACATCCCTGTACTTCTTCGAAACAATGTTGTCCGATGTATTTGATAGTGACATTGTTAAAGAATATGGGGTAACACTGAAATAAGGACGTGTAGGGAGAACTGGGTAGTGTTTTGGGAGTGCTGTTTACACATAATAAACCTTTGTGCTATGTACAATTAGACAATAAAATGCAAGAGCTGAAGTAGGTCATTCGGCCCATCTAGCCTGCTGTGCCATTCAATGAGATCAAGGCTGATCTAGTAATCATCAGCTCCATTTTTCTGCTTCATTCTCATAGCCGTCGATTCCCTTATTGAACATAAACCTAACAACCCAGCTCTCTGTGATAAAGAATTCCACAGATTCCCTACCCTCTGAAAGAAGAAATTCCCCCCTCATCGCTGTCTCAAATAGTCAATCCCCTTACTCTGAGATTAAACCCTCTGGGTCCTCAGCCTTCCTACAAGGGGAAACAACCTCTCCGCTTCTATCCAGTCTCCACTCCTAGACTCCAGTCCTGTTTGTTTCAATAAGGTCATTGTTTCTTCTTAACTCTAATGACTACTACCCAATTTACACAACCTCTCCTCATAAGACAGTTCCTCCACACCCGGGATCAGTCAAGTGAACCTTTTCTGGACTGCCTCCAATGCCAGTATATGTCCCCTTAGATAAGGGAGCAACCACATTCACTGTGTGTGTGGTCTATCTGATGCCTTTATAGTTTTAGCAAGACTTCATTACTTTTATATTCCATTTCCTTTAAATAAAAGGCCACATTCCATTTTCCTTCCCTATTACTTGCTGAGCTTGTATCCTTGCTTTTTGTGAGTTATGCACAAAGACCCTCCAATCCATTTGCACTGTAGCTTTCTGTATTTAAATAATATTATTCTTCCTGCCAAAATGCATAAACTTACATTATATTTCCCACATTGTATTTCATCTAGACACTATAAGTTTCCATTTCATAATATAGGGGCTTCAGTCTGCAAATTCTCAAATGATGTTTAGGGTGGTGTGGTGACTCAGTGGTTAGAACTGCTGCCTCACACCATGAGGGACCCAGGTTCAGTTCCAGTCTTGGGTGACTCTCTGTGAGAATTTTGCATGTTTTCCCCATGTCTGTGTAGGTTTTCTCTGGGTGCTGTGGTTTCCTCCCACACTCCAAAGATGTGCAGGTCAGGTGAATAAGCTATGCTAAATTGCCCATAGTGTTAAATGCATTAGTCAGAGGGTTACTCTTTGGAGGGTTGGTGTGGACTTGGTGGGCTGAGGGGCTTGTTTCCACACTGTAGGGAATCTAATCTAATTTAACATCAACCTCAGACCCTGGCTTTTTTTAGAACAATTTGCAAACTCCCTACAGCCCAAAGTCAGTGTGAAGTAAAAAACTATAGATTAAAATATCTGCAAAGCTTCCTGGCATGTGCAGAGACCTCTGAAGCTGTGGGAGGTCCATACTTGTCTCATACCACACTGCCTGAGCCCATGAGTAAGGATGTTGCTGCCCTCTGTTGGTCACTAATTGTCTGACCAGCTTTGCCTGTTAAAGGAATGTTACCTCTCCTCCTTTCCTGAAATTTCTTAGAAAGAATTTACATTTACCTATGTATTTATTTATATGCAGGACATCTCAAAGCACTTTAAAGCCAGTGAGCTTTGTTTTCAAAGTGTATGCAGTGTTGTTATGTGGGAAATGGCACGTTGTGCATAGCAAGCTCCCAAAAAAAGCAGAAGGGTCCCAGTGTTGCTTCTAAGATATATGTTCACCAGGATGACTGGGGGAAAATATGCTCCTACTTGTTACAGTGCCAGAGGAAACCTTACACCCAGATGATTGGGCAGACAGGTATTGTGAACAATTTTGGACCCCTTATTGAATAAAAGATATATTGGCATCGGATGCAGTCCAGAGTTCACTATGTAGATGCCCAGCATGGAGGGATCGCCTAATGAAGTGAGGTTGGGTAGTTTGGGTTTGTACCCACTGGGGTTTAGAAGAATGAGAGAAGACCTTATTGAAGCACAGAAGATTCTATGGGAACTTGATAGGGTAGATGTGGAGAGGTTGTTTCCCCTTATGTACGAGAGGGGATAATCTCAGAACAAAATGATTGGCTATTTAAGACAGAGGTGAGGAGGAATTTTTCTCTCTCAGAGGTTAGAGAACTTCTGAAATTCTTTACCTCGGAGGAAGTGGAGCCACAGGTAGATAGGATAGTGAAGAAGGCATGTGGCATGTTTTCCTTTATAGGAAATTATAGACCAGTTAGTCTGAACTCAGTGGTGGGAAAGATGCTGGACTCTATTATAAAGGATGAAATTACAACACATCTGGATAGTAGTAACAGGATAGGTCAGAGTCAGCATGGATTTATGAAGGGAAAATCATGCTTGACTAATTTTCTGGAATTTTTTGAGGATGTGACTCTGAAGATGGACGAGGGAGATCCAGTAGATGTAGTGTACCTGGACTTTCAGAAAGCTTTTGATAAAGTCCCATATAGGAGGTTAGTGAGCAAAATAGGGCGCATGGTATTAAGGTCAAAGTACTAACTTGGATTGAAAGTTGGTTGGCTGACAGGAAATAAAGAGTAGTGATAAACGGCTCCATTTCGGAATGGCAGGCAGTGACCAGTGGGGTACCACAGGGACAGAGCTGGGACCACAGATTTTTACAATATATATTAATGATATAGAAGATGGTATTAGTAATAACATTAGCAAATTTGCTGATGATACTAAGCTGGTTGGCAGGGTGAAATGTGAGGAGGATGTTAGGAGATTACAGGGTGACCTGGACAGGTTAGGTGAGTGGTCAGATGCATGGCAGATGCAGTTTAATGTGGATAAATGTATGGTTATCCACTTTGGTGGCAAGAACAGGAAGGCAGATTACTACCTAAATGGAATCAATTTAGGTAAAGGGGCAGTACAAAGAGATCTGGGTGTTCTTGTACACCAGTCAATGAAGGTAAGCATGCAGGTACAGTAGGTAGTGAAGGCTAATAGCATGCTGGCCTTCATTTCAAGAGGGATTGAGTGTAGAAGCAAAGAGGTTCTTCTGCAGCTGTACAGGGCCCTGGTGAGACCACACCTGGAGTTGTGTGTGCAGTTCTGGTCTCCAAATTTGAGGAAAGACATTCTGGCTATTGAGGGAGTGCAGCGTAGGTTCACAAGGTCAATTCCTGGAATGCGGGACTATCTTACGTTGAAAGATTGGGGCGACTGGGCTTGTATACGCTTGAGTTTAGAAGGCTGAGAAGGGATCTGATTGAGACATATAAGATTATTAAAAGATTGGACACTCTGGAGGCAGGAAGCATGTTTCTGCTGATGGGTGAGTCCAGAACCAGAGGACACAGTTTAAAAATAAGGGGTAGGTCATTAGAACAGAGTTGAGGAGAAACCTCTTCACCCAGAGAGTGGTGAGTGTGTGGAATGCTCTGCCCCAGAGGGCAGTGGAGGCCCAGTCTCTGAATTCATTTAAGAAAGAGTTGGATAGAGCTCTCAAGGATAGTGGAATCAAGGGTTATGGAGATAAGGCAGGAACAGAATACTGATTAAGGATGATCAGCCATGATCATATTGAATGGTGGTGCAGGCTCAAAGGGCAGAATGGCCTACTCCTGCACCTATTGTCTATTGTCTATTATTGGTCAGAGTACTGAGTACAGGGGTTGGGAGGTCATATTGCGGCTGTACAGGACATTGGTTAGGCCACTGTTGGAATATTGCGTGCAGTTCTGGTCTCCTTCCTACCGGAAAGATGTTGTGAAACTTGAAAGGGTTCAGAAAAGATTTACAAGGATGTTGCCAGGGTTGGAGGATCTGAGTTACAGGGAGAGGCTGAACAGGCTGGGGCTGTTTTTCCTTGACCATTTACAAAATCATGAAGGGCATGGATAGGGTAAATAGACAAAGTCGTTTCCCCTGGGGTGGGGGAGTCCAGAACTAGAGGGCATAGGTTTAGGGTGAGAGGGGAAAGATATAAAAGAGACCTAAGGGGCAACCTTTTCATGCAGAGGGTGATACGTGTATGGAATGAGCTGCCAGAGGAAGTGGTGGAGGCTGGTACAATTGCAGCATTTAAAAGGCATTTGGATGGTTATATGAATAGGAAGGATTTGGAGGGATATGGACCGGGTGCTGGCAGGTGGGACTAGATTGGGTTGGGATATCTAATTGGCATGGATGGGTTTGACCAAAGGGCCTGTTTCCGTGCTGTACATTTTTATGACTCTATGACTGTCAAGGCTGAATCATCAAGTATTTTCAAGGCGGAGAGAGATTTTTGATCAGTTAGGTAATCAAGGGTTATGGGATTGAAGCAGATAAGTGGAGTTGAGGATTATCAGATCAGCTACGATCTCATAGAATGGCAGAGCGAACTCGATGGGCTGAATGGCCTATGTCTGCTCCTAAAGCTTTCTGCCTGGTGGTTTCCATTTGACATTCCTCTTGTAAGACAACACAGCGACTCTTTCAATCCTGGCTCTGGGTATGTTGACCTTTTTTCTGTGTTCATGTCTCTCACTGGAACTCGAAACCAAAACCTTCTGACTCAGAGGCAAGAGCGTTACTTTCCAAGCCATGTCTGATACTTCACAGAAGTGTTGTCACTCCTTCAACACAAATCTTCCAGCATCTTCAATCTTCACAGTTCCAAGCATACAATGACAATTAGCATGGAAATTCAAACACAGATCAGACAAATACATTGTGTATGAATGTACCCATGCAACATGTCACTTTGCCACTCACAGTATGTTGAGCTAACGGTGGACATGTAATTACTCATTTCTGGATAACTCAGCGAATCGTTTAACCTCCAGGATACCACCAAGACTGAAATGAGTAGGAGAAAAGATGAGACAATTCAAGACCTTTGATTACTGGTGGCACCAATCTTTCATTTCAGCAGCTCTGCAACATATGCAAAATGAAAATCAATACTGAGTGAAGATATGGAAGATTGAGTTACAATAGGAGATGGTTATCATATGATGGACTTGCAGGCAGGGGTGATGAGTGATTGTGAGCTCAGTGTTCACTGTTTACAAGCTCTCATTGTTTCCTTGTCACCATTTCCTAACGATCAAAGATGGATCATAGTGATCAAGCTGAAAACTCCACAAGAATTACCTCGATGGTTCAGGCAGTGAGCAGTCAGACCCAATAGGACAAGGGAGTCCCTGTTTACGTTTCTGCTCTTTGTTGAGTTTGTTTGAGGGGGAGGGGGATGAGTGTATTTATTTGGGTTAGAGTTGAGGGGCTACAGTGGACAGAGGGCTAAGTCAGAGGACTTGTAGTCAGGAAGTTGCGTGAGGAGGTATGAGAATGTAAGTTGGGCTTTGCAATTGGGGTCAGAGGGTTGGATTTTGGGTGGTTGGTGTTGACTGGATTGCTGTTGAGGGGGTGAGAATTGAGGGGAGTTGGGATGCTGGAGTCATTGGATTTGGGGTGAACATTCAGGGGTTAGAATTCACAGGTTGGAGTTTGGCGTCAGAATTAGGAAAATGATCGTTGGGAGAGGGGTTACAGTTGGGTATGTTACAATTGGAAGGGGAGCTGCTTTTGGTCTCCGTGCTATTATATTCAATGAGAATCAGGCAGAGTTCTTGATTATTTTTCTTTTTAATTCATGGGATGTCAGCGTGGTTTTGAAGACTTCAAATTGAGATACTTGTCCGCTGCTGACAAGCCGCTGACCTTTCCTTGTAGGCACAATATTTACACAGCTAGTCAAATTCAGTTTCTGGTCAATAGTAGCTCCCACAATGTTGATAATGGGGAATTCAGAAATGGTAATTCCACTGAATGTCAAAAGGACAATGGTTAGATCTGTCTTGTTGGAGGTGGTCATTGCCTGGTACTTATGTGGCACAAATGTTACATTTTTTATTCATCCGTAGGATGTGGGTATTGCTGGCTGGGCAACATTTATTGCCCGTCCCTAATCGCCCCCTTGAGAAGGTGGGGGTGACCTGCTTTCTTGAACCACTGCAGTCCACCTGCTGTGGGTTGACCCACAATGCCCTTCAGGAGGGAATTCCAGGATTTTGGCCCAGCGACAAGGAAGGACCAGCGTTGTATTTCCAAGTCAGGATGATGAGTGGCTTGGAGAGGAAGTGGCACAAGGTGGTGTTTCCATGTATCTGCTGCCCTTGTCCTTTTAGGTGGAAGTGGTCATAGGTTTGGAAAACGCTGTCTGAGAATCGTTGGTGAATTTCTGCAGTGTATTTTGCTGCTCCGGAGTTGTGGCGATGGACGGGGTGGATGTGCTGCCAATCAAGCAGACTGCTTTGTCCTGGACAATGTCAAGTTTATTGAGTATTTTTAGTGCTACCCCTCCCTATCCAGGCAAGCAGGGAATATTCTATCACACTCCTGCCTTGAGCCTTGTAGATAAACGACAGGTTTTAGGGAGTCAGGAGGTGAGTTACTTTCCCCAATATTCCTAGCCTCTGACCTGCCATTGTAGACAACATTTATATAGTTAGTCCAATTCAGTTTTCATCATGGCACCCATGATGTTGCTTAAATGGGGGATTCAGCGATGGTAATGCCATTGACTGTCATGGAAACAATAGTTAGGATTTACCTTGTTGGTGATAGTCATTGCCTGGCACTTGTGTTGCACAAATGTTACTTGTTACCTGTCAGCCTAACCCTGCATCATACACAAGGATTGATGAAACAATAATGTGAGTTCTGTATTTGAAGATTAGATGACATACACAGAATGTTCACTGGGAAACAATAGCTGAAGGCTAACGACAAGTTATAGGACGATTCTATCACATTCTGCCAAGGTAGTAGTGATTGACAGTTTAAGATACACACCCTTAAAGATACATAGAGTCATAGAGATATACAGCACAGAAACAGACCTTTCAGTTCAACTTGTCCATGTCAACCAGATAGCCTTAATTAATCTAGTCCTATTTATAGCATTTGGCCCATATCTGTCTGAACTCTTCCTATTCGTGTACCCTTCTAGATGCCTTTAAAATGTAATTATATCAGCATCCACCACTTCTTCTGGCAGCTCATTCCATACACACATCACCCTCTGTGTTAAAAAGTTGCCCCTTAGGTCTCTTTTAAATGTTTCCCCTCTCACCTTAAACCTATGCCCACTAGTTCTGGACTCCTCCATCCTGGGGAAAAGACTTTGTCTATTTACCCTATCCATGCCCCTCATGATTTTATAAGCCTCTATAAGGTTACACACACCCCCTCAGCCTCCGACGTTCCAGGGAAAACAGCCCCAAACTGTTCAGCCTCTCCCTATAGCTCAAACCCTCCAACCCTGGCAACATCCTTTCCTGAACTCTTTCAAGTTTCACAACATCCTTCCTACAGCATATTAGCATATCATAATCCTGACAGCTATAAAATAACTTCAGATGCTCTTTGACATTAGATAAATGAAAGTTTTTGCTGAAAACGTTCAGCCTCATCATTCCACTGCCTTAGGCATACCCTATGGCTCCTATGAGGAGCCTTTCCTCCCAGACTTTAAGCTACTGTAGTAATATGAGGGGTAGAAAAAAGATTTCTTTGTACTCAGTCTCTTAGATAATGATAAGAGGGTGAATATACATGGGAACCATAGAAAATAGGAGCAGGAGAAGGCAATTCAGCCCTTTGAGGCTGCTCTGCTATTCAATACAATCATAGCTGATCATCCAACTCAGTCACCTGTTTCTGCTTTCTCCCTATACCCCTTGATCCCTTTAGCCCTAAGAACTAAATCTAACTCCTTGTACATTCATAGAGTTATACAGCACGGAAACAGATCCTTCACTCCAACCAGTCCATGCCAACCATAATCCCACCTGCCTGTGCTTGGCCCATTTCCTTCCAAACATTTCTAATTCATGTATTTATCTAAATGTCTTCAACTGTACCTGCATCCACCATTTCCTCTGGATGTTCATTCCAGATACGAACCACTCTCTGTATATAAAAAAAATTTACCCCCATGTCTTTTTAAAATCTCTCTCCTCTCACCTTAAAAATATGGCCGCCTAGACTTGAAATCCCCCACCCCAGGGAAAAGACACCTACCAAACATCTTATCTACACCCATCAAGATTTTATAAACCATCTTGAAAACATACAATCTTTTGGCCTTATCCACTTTCTATGGTAGAGACATCCATGAGCTCATCACTCTCTGGGTGAAAATATTTCTCCTCATCTCAATTTTAAATGGCCTACCTCATATCCTTTGATCATGACCTCTGGTTCTAGACTCCTGGACATTATGAACATCCCTCCTGTCTAGTCCTGTCAAAATTTAATAGGTTTCTTTGAAAGCCCCTTCATTCTCACTCCAGTGAATATGATAATTAGACTACTACCCAATGAATGTATGTCACATTAAACAGGTAAATAAACAGCATTCAGCACAAACAGGTGATACAATTTCACCAAATTCACTAATTTTCAGGCTGAATGAGCAGCATTTGAACTTTGTTGAATTGTTCAATCATCTGTTGTTAATGTGGGGGAGGTAATGGCCTAGTGGTATTATTGCTGGACTGCTAATCCAGTAACTCAGGGTGTGATCTTGGGACCTGGGTTCCAATCCTGTTATGGCAGAGCTATTGTCCTGAGGAAGGGTTACCACACCCAAAATGTCAACTTTGATTTCTCTTCATCAATGCTGCTGGCCCTGTTCCAGCAGTTTTGGTTTTTATTTAACATTTGATGCGTGTTCAAAAGTTTGACAACAGAGGGAAAGAAGCTGTCCTTGAATCTGTTCATACGTGTGTTCAAAGTTTTATATTTTCCGCCTGATGGAAGAGGGTGGAAGGGAGTATACCCAGGTTGGAGGGGTCTTTGATTATGTTGATTGTTTTCCCAAAACAGCCAGAAGTAGAGATGGAGATGGAAATGTGTTGCTGGAAAAGCGCAGCAGGTCAGGCAGCATCTAGGGAACAGGAGAATCGACGTTTCGGGCATTAGCCCTTCTTCAGGAGGGCTAATGCCCGAAACGTTGATTCTCCTGTTCCCTAGATGCTGCCTGACCTGCTGCGCTTTTCCAGCAACACATTTCCATCTCTGATCTCCAGCATTTGCAGACCTCACTTTCTCCTCAAAGAAGTAGAGATGGAGTCAGTGAACGATATGATTCAAGCAAGAGGATTCCCAAATCCCTCTGATCTGCAGCTTTCAGTAATATTTCTCCACTTTAATAATATTCAGCTCCTTTATTCTTCTTGCCAAAGTGCATAACCCCACATTTTCCCTCATTATATTCATCTGCAAACTTTTTGTCCACTTGCTTATTCTGTCTATGTCCCTCTTGTGTCATCTGCAAACTTGACTTTAGTACATTCATTCTCCTCATCCAAATCTTTAAATTATATCATAAGTCATTGTGGTCCCAGCATTGTCTCCTGTGGAACTCCACTAGTTACAGATTGCCATTCTGAAAACTCCCCCTTATCCCAGTTCCCTGTCTTCAATTAGTTAGCCAATCCTCTATCCGATGCTAATACACGACCTCCAACACCATTGGCCCTTTTCTTATTAAGTAACCTAATGTGTATCATCTTATTAAATACCTTCTGAATATCCAGATATATTACCTCCACTGTTTCCCCTTTACCTATCCTGCTTGTTACCTCCTCAAAGAATCCTAGTAAATTTGCCAGGCCTGATTTCTTCTTCATGAAATCATGTTGCCTCTACTTAGAGTCATAGAGTTGTACAGCACGGAAACAGACCCTTCAGTCCAACTTGTCCAGGCCGACCAGATATCCTAAATTAATGATTAGATTACTTACAGTGTAGAAACAGGCCCTTCAGCCCAACAAGTCCACACTAACCCTCCGAAGAGCAACCCACCCAGACCATTCCCCTACACCTCACACTACGAGCAATTTAGCATGGCCAATTCACCTAACCTGCACATCTTTTGGACTGTAGGAGGAAACTGGAGCAAACCCACACAGACACGGGGAGAATGTGTAAACTCCACACAGACAGTCGCCCAAGGTGGGAATTGAACCCTGGTCTCTGGCACTGTGAGGCAGCAGTGCTAACTACTGTGCCACCATGCCACCCATCTAGACTAATCTAGTCTCATTTGACAGCACTTGGTTCATATCCCTCCAAACCTTTCCTATGCATATACACATCCAGGTGCCTTTTAAATGCTGCAATTGTACCAGCCACCACCACTCCCTCTGGCAGTTCATTCCATACACGCATCACCCTGTGTGTGAAAAAGTTGCCCTTAGGTCTCTTTTATATCTTGCCCCTCTTACCCTCAACCTATGCCTTACTTGATTGTATTACATTGGTCTAAACACTCTGATATTGCATCCTGTATAACAGACACTGACATTTTCTCAATAACTGAACATTGAGCTGATTAGTCTATACTTACTCATTTTTTGACAGCTTCCTTTTTCAAATACTTGGCAGTTTTCGATTCTCTGGGACTAGTCTAGAATCCTGGATGATTCCTACAAGTATATCCAATATCTTTGTACCTTACACATTCTTCCTTTTCAGATAATAATCCAATATCCTCTTGAAAATTCCATTTAAATTTGCCTCCCTGACACTCTCAGGCAGCACATTCTGGATCCGAACCACTCGGATTGTGAGACAGCTTTCTCCTCATATCTCCACTGTTTCCTGAAGCCTGTGCTCTTTGGTTCTCGATCCTTGTACCAAAGTCAGAAGTCAACGACACCAGGTTATGGTCCAACATAATCATAGAGACGTACAACATGGAAACATACTCTTTGGTCCAACTCGTCCATGCCAACCAGATATCCTCACCTAATCTGGGCCCATTTGCCCATATCCCTCTAAACCCTTCCTATTCATATACCCATTCCAGATTTATTTGAAATCACGAACTTTTGGAGCACTGATGTCTCACCTGACAAAGGAGCAGTGCTCCGAAAGCTTGAGATTTCAAACAAACCTGTTGGACTATAACTTGGTGTTGTGTGACTTCCACCCCAGTCCAACACTTGCACCTCTGCACCACTTTTACCAATGGGAATAGATTCTTCATCTCTACTGTTTTTGAACACCTCAACCAAGTCTCCTCCCGACCTTCACTCCTCTGAGGTGCACAATCCAAACCTCTCCTGCAACCTTCACCCTCTAGAAGGACAGTGGCAGCAGACACATGGGAACACCACCCTCTGCAAGTTCCCCTCCAAGCCACTCACCATCCCGACTTGGAAATATATCGCTGTCTTTCACTGTTGCTGGGTCAAAGTCTTGGCACTCTGTCCCTAACAGGGCTGTGGGTTCCCAGCATTATCCCCACCCACAATCAGCTGTAAACATAAACAGCTCTTTGCCAACAGGGTGGTATCTTCTTATGCAGAACACCTCACTGCAATGGGGAGAATTACTGCAGTGGAGAGAATCCCGAGTGCGTCACTGTCAGTTGTGATGTTGTTTGTCATCTCTCTGAAAGTACTGCTTGAAAGAAGGAACTGATACTGCAGCCTTGTGGAGTTCTGCGTTTTGGTTGTTGCAATATTTTCCCCCTTCTTAAGACAGTTTCATGCTCCCAGAAAATGGACTGAAACTGCACCAACATCTGACCGAGCAATCTCACAAACGTTTGCGAAGGACATGCATTTCTCTAGCACCTCTCACAACCTCAGACCCCCCCCCTTTACAGGCAAAGGAGCACATTGGGGTCATCATGTTCACATTGCAAAATTCTTTTTTTTTTCATTCATGGGATGAGTGTGTCGCTGGCTGGGCCAGCATTTATTGCCCATCCCTAAATGCCCAGAGGACAGGTGAGAGTCAACCACATTGTTGTGGGTCTGGAGTCATGTGTAGGCCAGACCAGGCAAGGATGGCAGTTTCCTTCCCTAACGAACATTAGTGAACCAATGGGTTTTTGCAACTACAACAATGGTTTTGTGGTCATCATTAGACTCTTAATTCGTAATAATCGATAATGGATTGCTGTCTTCCCTTTGTTTTAGAGGTTTGACTTCGCTGGACTCTTGGGGGGAGCTGTCACAGCCCAGAGGGCTTACATTGGGCTGAAGTTCTAGAAGGTTTTCTGAGTGGGCTGCAAAGTGACACACCAGACAGCTCACCCATTATCTGTTGATGGTCAGCATTACATGACTGAAACTCCTTTGGAATTTTGGTGAATTTCCAACATGCCTTAATCAGTCCGTCTGTTGACATCAGCCAAGAGAAACACTAATAGACTCCAGGCTACGCACACCGAGACAAACATCGACTGCACTTGGAGGACCATCAACTTGGTGAAAAGCGCACTTTGCTCTGCCCGAAGTTTGTTGGTCTTCCAGAGCAAGGAGTTGATCTTGACCGGGTGTTTCAAACTGGCACATTCCAAAGGTCAGGACTACATGCTAAGGGACGCATTAAAGCTTGGGGCAGCTGCTGCCAAGGTGCAGTGGGGAAAGACCACCATCTAAGCTCTTTCTACCAAAACACAACATGGGTCTGTTCAGTTATTAGACCCTCTCATTGCCTCAGTGTATGTAAATACTGTCCTGCACGAGTAGGAAATATCTTTGGTTTTTGTAACTGCAGGAAATGTCAGATTCCAATGTTTTGTTTTTCTTGACACGGAAAGACTGTACAGGACTGCTTTAATACCTGTGAATGTAGATAAAGGTTTTTTTTAATGAATAAAGTAATAAAAACAAACTCCAGGCTATTAACTCAGCCTAAAGTTAAAATGCTCATCCATGTTTGCTGAACCAGCAGTCTGACGATGATCGGTGACTGTGTGTGCGTAAACTGATTCGTAGAAATTAAAATTAAAATTCAACGTTGTTTAACACATTGTTTTCCTCAGCTGATTTAATGTTTCATTAGCATGTTTCCATTGTTAGGTATCTGTCACTCTTGATTGAATTAGTTATGGGAAATCTTGCTACGAGTGGATGTCAATAAGTACAGCCCTGAAAGAAAATCTTCTTTCTGAAAAAATTTCAATTCTCCTGAAAAAGCCACCTGAGCATGACAAGAAATTGCTGTTGTGTCTCCACCTTTGAAGAAATTCCATGACTCTGAAATTCAGACATATGGTCTCTAATATTCAACTTGACTGATAATTCTCCCATTTCCCTTTGCATATTACTAGATGTGAAACCCTTCTCTGAGCGTGTCTCTCAGCCACATGTTTGGGTGGGTGTAAAGTTGCTGTAATCATTTGGCAGATCGAATGTGAGAATGAATAATGTACCTGCTTTATTAACGTTTAAACAGAGTGTGCTGTGAATCGTTTTTAACAACTAACCTCCAACAAACAGGGGTTTGGCAAGCTCTGTCCTGCCTTTAAAAAGATTAAAAACAATCTCCTTACAGACAGAAAGTGAGGAGAATAAAGGGGACACAGTCAGTCTCACTCCCTTGCCAATCATTCTAAGTGCAGTCAATGTTTCAATGTAGGATTGATAGTAGTTCCTAATTTGCACAGCAAAATGTTATAAGATATATGGGAATTTTATTTCTGCATGCGTACCTTTAAATTTACTGTAAATGAAGTGAGCCATGTGATCTGACAGTCTGTCTGACAGTAAGCCTTGTTGAGTTATGCATTACAGTCAGGAGACCTTTGAGAGACATGCCCAAAATATCATCTCTGCATCACAGCATGTCGGCTGAATGTATAAAGATCGCATACTCCATCTTACCTCAAATCACTTGAAATATGATATTCTATTAGAAGCATGTTTCTCTGTTGTAAATCTGTAGCTTAATACTAGCACAGATACTTATGTAATGCAATGTTTGTAATGTAATGTTTGTGAGAGTGGGTTAGACAGTTGGTTTGTAAAGGAGTGTGATGCTAGCAGTGTGGGTTCAATGAGGTTACCTGTCCCCTCACCCGAGATGTGGTGACCCTTAGGTTAAATCACCATCAATTGTCTCTTTCTAATAAAAGAGCATGGTGAGACTTGACGTGTAATGTTTGTATTTAATAGTCTGTTGTTACAAATTTCTGTTGGATTCTATGATACCAGTGTCTGGTTTCATTTTTTAATGGGAGATAACATAAACATTGCCACATCAAAGTTCGAAACCTGCCACAGCAGATGGTGGAGTTCAAATTCAATTAAAACCTGGAACTAAGAGTCTAATGAAGACCACAAAACTATCGTTGATGTTGGAAAAACCCATCTGGTTAACTAATGGCCTTTAGGGAAGGAAACTGCCGTTCTTACTCTGGTCTGGCCTACCCGTGACTTCGGACCTATAGAAATGTGGATGACTCTTTTCTGCTCTCTGGACAATTAGGGATTGGCAGAAAGTGTTGGATGCCCACATCTGTGAGTAAATAAGTTTTTTAAAAGGCATTTAAAGTACCCTGTTGGAGGCAAACTGAAGTATGAGCAGGTGCTGGAAAAGCACAGCCGGTCAGGCAGCATCCAAGGAGCAGGAGACTTGATGTTTCGGGCATAAGCCCTTCATCAGGAAAGTGTAATTGTTAGAGATCAAAGGAAAGTCTGGATTGTTTTACTGAGAAAAAGATACAAACTCCTTAAGCTTGGAGCGTAAGCAGCATCTGGATTCATATTACATAGACTGAGATTCCTAAAGTCCCAAAAACGAAGTTGTAGGTGTCAGGTTATAAACTGTCCCTTTACTTCCAAGATGAAAGGGAATGGAGGTCAAGGACAAGGTGAATAACCATTTAAGATTTTTCAGGATTGTCCTATAATTTGGCTTTACTTCCAAATAGGCCTGTTGGACTATAACATGGTGTTGTGTGATTTTTAACTTTGGCCACCCTAGTCCAACACCGGCACTTCCACATCTTCAGACGCTGTGTCTGCATATGCCTCAGCCTGGCAGGTTTGGGTATCTCAGACTGCGGGCAGGTTGTGGCATTGAGCTGCTAGAGTCATGTATAACTCTAGCATGTAACTAACATGTACCACTCCTCCCCAGCTCTCAAAGTTGCACCAGCAGCCACCCCCGCCCATCCCTATGCCTCCCCACCCTCCGAGGGAGAAGTGTCCCTTATTTATTTCACTCAGAGTTAGTTACCCTGGTCAAGGGCAGCTAATTAGCATTTCTACCTGATTGCAATGATATGTGTTTCATGGGAAAGAGAGCAAATTAAAATCTTTCTGAGATCAAGTTACAAGCCACCTTAGAGGAGATGATGACATGCTGATGCTTTGGGGTCACATGCTCAAATCTCAACATGGCCACTGGTGGAATTTAAATTCACCTAATCAGTCTGGAATTGAAGGCTAGTCTCAGTGATGATGATCATGAAATCATGATCAGTTCTTTTTAGAAATATAGAATCCCTACAATGTAGGGGCAGGCTATTCAACCCATCAAGTCCACACCAACCCTCCAAAGAACATCCCACCCACCTATCTGATCTATATAACCCTGCATTTCCCATGACTGATCCACCTAACCTGCACATCTTTGGACTGTGGGAGAAACCTGAAGCATCCAGAGGAAACCCACACAGACACAGGGAGAATATGCAAACTGCACCCAGGCTGTCTGCCTGAGGCTGGAATCAAACCCAGGTCTGTGGTGCTGTGAGGCAGCAGTTCTAACCACTGAGCCACCATTCCGCCAACATTGTAAAAATTCATCTGGTTCACTAATTCTCTTTAGGGTAAGAATCTGCCAACCTTTTCCGGTCTGGCCTACATGTGACCTCAGACCCACTGCAATGTGGTTGACTCTTAGCTGCCCTCAGAAATTATGTCAGAGTCACTCAGTTCAAAGGGCAAATAGGGATAGGAGAAAGAAGTACTGGATGACTGCAGCAAGAAAGTATAAATGTAAAAGATATTTCAAGTATGGCAGACAGAAATGTCTGTGTGGTCAGCAGAGACGAAATTTACTTGGCTTTGCAGAATAACCAGGTGTAGTCTATTTTGAAAAGATAGCTGTTAGAGCATTCCAGGACTCTTCTCAGGTCAAGGTCAAAAACAGTTATCAGAACTATTCAAAAACTGAGGCAAGTCCTCAGAAATGGTTCCTCAAAGTTCCTACTCAGTGATGTGGGAATACAGATCCCATTGGAATCTATGTGCACCTATGGACTATTTGCCCTAGGGGTTGTAATTCTGTGCGCAAATCCATGTTAGAGTTACATGCTCATCTCTGTAGTTTAAAGTACATATCCCTGACAAAAAGATTAGTTTTTTCGTCACAGTTTAAACTTTAACAGCTGAATTTTAAATCTTGTTTTGTCATTCCTTTGCTATTAACTGAAAGTTTGAATCTTTTTAAAAGTTATAGGTCTCTACGATGATTGAAGCAAAGTTCCCACAATCAGACATGGTGATAATGAACCACCGGTGATGTGGATTGAGGGATAAATATTGAGCAGAACAGTAAATAAAACTCAAATAAAAGTAAAATACTGCAGATGTTGAAAATCTGAATAAAAACAGAGAATGCTGGAGAAACTCAGTGGGCCTGGCAGCATCTGCAGAGAGAGCAACAGAGTTAATAGAACATAGAACATAGAACATAGAAGAATACAGCGCAGTACAGGCCCTTGGGCCCTCGATGTTGCGCCGATCCAAGCCCACCTAAACTACACTAACCCACTATCCTCCATATACCTATCCAATGCCCTCTTAAATGCCCATAAAGAGGGAGAGTCCACCACTGTTACTGGCAGGGCATTCCATGAACTAACGACTCGCTGAGTGAAGAACCTACCCCTAACATCAGTCCTATATCTACCCCCCCTTAATTTAAAGCTATGCCCCCTTGTAATACCCGACTCAATACGCGGGAAAAGGTTCATACTGTCGACCCTATCTAACCCCCTAATCATCTTGTACACTAATGTTGAGTCCAATATGACTGTTCAGAATGAAGTCATATTTGTATATTTTTAAGAACCGTTTTAAAAATTCATGTGTGGGACGTGGGCATCGCTGGCTGGCCAGCATTTATTGCCCGTCCCTAATTGCCCCCTTGAGAAGGTGGGAGTGAGCTGCTTTCTTGAACTACTGCAGTCCGTGTGCTGTGGGTTGACCTACAATGTCATTCCTTTGCTATTAACTGAAAGTTTGAATCTTTTTAAAAGTTATAGTTTCCACGATGATTAGGGAGAGAATTCCAGGATTTTCATCCAGTGATAGTGGAGGAACGGTGATATATTTCCAAGTCAGGATGGTGACTGGCTTGAAGGGGAACTTGCAGGGGATAGTGTTCCAATGTATCTGCTGCCCTCGTCCTTTGAGATAGAAATGGTCATGGGTTTGGAAGATGCTGTCTGAGGACCTTTGATTTGAGTTGGTTTATTGTCATGTGTACCTAAGTACAATGAAAAGCGTTGTTTGTGAGCAGTACAGGCAGATCATAGTAAGTAATTACATACAGATCATAGAGTGCTTGGACAGAGTGAGGCATCCAGGTTACTTTGCACAGGAGGTGTGTGAAACAAGATCAGCATGAACAAGATCAAAATCAAGATTAGAGTGACGCTGGAAAAGCACTGCAGGTCAGGCATCATCCGAGGAGTAGGAGAGTCAACGTTTCAGGCCAAAGCCCTTCATCAGGAATGAAGCTGGGAGCCTCGGGTGTGGAGAGATAAATGGGAGGGGGTGTGGGGCTGGGGAAAAGGTAGCTGAGAGTGCAATAGGTAGATGGAGGTGAGGGTGAAGGTGATAGGTCAGAGAGGAGGGTGGAGTGGATAGGTGGGAAGGAAGATTGACAGATGGGACAGGTCATGAGGGTTGTGCTGAGCTGGAAGGTTGGAACTGGGGAAAGGTGGGGGGAGGGGAAATGGTGCGGGAGAAGGTAAGGCCTTTGCTGAGGACTGATCGTTAATCCTCAGTGAGGGAGAGGTCAGGGGGAGAGTGAAAACTCGGCAGGGCTGGGAGCTGGGACCTAGTATAGGGCTGGAGCTGGGTGTGGGTAACAAGATCAACATTATTTGATGGATCTTTGGCGAATGTCTGCAGTGCACCTTGTAGATGGTACACACTGCTGCTACTGAAAGTTGATGGTGGAGGGAGTGGATGCTTATGGATGTTGTGCCAGTCAAATGGGCTGCTTTGTCCTGGATGGTGTCAAGCTTCTTTAGTGTTGTTGGAGCTGCACCCATCCAGGCAAGTGGGGAGTATTCCATCACACTCCTGACTGGTGCATTGTAGACAGTAGATAAGGAGATTTGTAGAATCAGGAGATGAGTTACTCAATGCTATATTCTTAGCTGTGGGGAATATAGAGGGGAATATATGGGGAATATAGAGTTATGCTGGACTCAAAAGGTTTGCTGTGTTTCTATTTCTGCAGATGCTGTCAGACTTGCTGGGTTTCTCTGGTGATTAAGAATTGTAGAGGTTGTACAGCATGGGAAAAGACCTATCGGCCCGTCATGTCCATATCAATCATCAAGTAAGTATTTATTCTCATACCATTTGTTTGTTTTGACACAAGGGAAAGCTTACTGTCCTGGAATGTTTTAAGGTTCAGAAAAGATTTTACAAGGATGTTGGAGGGCTTGAGCTATGGGGAGAGGCTGAATAGGCTGGTGCTATTTTCTCTGGAGCATCAGAGGCTGAGGGGTGACCTTATAGAGGTTTATAAAATCATGAGGGACATGGATAGGGTAAAGAGCCAAGGTCTTTTCCCTGGGATGAGGGAGTCCAGAGCTAGAGGGCATAGGTTTAAGGTGAGAGGGGAAAGATATAAAAGGGATGTAAGGGGCAACTTTCTCATGCAGAAGGTGGTGTGAATGGAATGAGCTGCCAAAGGAGGTGGTGGAGGCTGGTACAATTAAAAAGCATCTGGATGGGTATACGAATAGGAAGGGTTAAGAGGGATATGGGTCAAATGGGAGTAGATTAATTTAGGATATCTGGTCGGCATGGATGAGTTAGACCAAAGGGTCTATTTCTGTGCTGTATATCGCTTAGACTCTATGACTCTATGTGCACCCCTAATGGGAACTGGTTGTTCTGAAACCAAATCGACATTTGACAAAATGTTATAACTGTTCCGTATGGACTCCCTCTCCATCTCAGTTTGGCTGACCCTTGGTCCCCACTGCTGCCTTGTAGACTCCAGACAAGCAGGAGGCTGGAAGAACACAGCAAGCCAGGCAGCATCAGGAGGTGGAGCAGTTAACGTTCTGGGCAAAACCCTTTGTTAGGAGGGTTCTCCACCTCCTGGTGCTGCCTGGCTTGCTGTGTTCTTCCAGCCCCCTGCTTGTCTACTTTGGATTCCAGCATCTGCAGTTTTATTTTTGTCTCTAAGCCTTGTCGGCTTTGACTGGGACGGATCCATTCGTCCAACTTCTGAAATTCCGGACCGGGTTTTGGTTTGCGCGCCGGTCCGAGTCCGGAGGGGGCGGGGCTTGCGATCCAGTCCTGGATTTCCCAGGCGCCCGGCTCCTGAGGGCTTGGGGGGGGCGGGGTGTGGGGCGCTGTGTTACGTCACTGGCCTCGCGAGTAGGGGTTTCCCCCCGGCGCGCGGGCGCCTCCGTCCAATCAGAGCGCGAGCTCCGCCCTGGGGAATTCCAGGCAAGTAGCGAAAAAAAAGAGAAACTGAAATAAACAGAGAGGCGCGGCGGCGGCGGCGGCGGCGGCGGCAGTGGCGGGGGGGTCTCAGACCCTGCTAGATGCAGTAATGAGGGGTAACGAGCAGCAGCACACCCCGACAGAGGCAGCGATGAGAGGCAAGGAGGAGCAATCGCAGCAGCAACTCTCCTTGGGCCTTTCAGGTCCTCCAGGTGGGTGTCCTCTCTCACTCTTTCTCCCTACTCCAGTTTCTTACGATCACCCTCTCCGTCTGTCTGTATTTCTCATCTCCCCTGCCCTGTCCGTCTCTCTCCCTGAGCCCCGTGCGTTTGTAAGTCACTGATCCCCCCCCCCCCCCACACACACCCTGAGTCTGTCTGCCCTCCCCCGCTCTTATGTGTGCCCGTATCTGTCTCCCTGTGTGCGACCTGTTTCTGTATTCTGATCTTTGTCTGTTTTCCCTGACCCGTTCTGTCTGTAAATTACTGACTTCCCACCCATGAGCCCGTCCCTCCAACCTTGTGTGTCAGTCTGTGTCCTGGCACCTCTGAGCGTGTGTGTCTGTCACAATTTCTCACTGTCTGTATGTCTGCCTGTCACTGTCTCTTCAACGCTGCTCTATGTCATCCATTTGTGTTCCTGTTTCTATATCCCCTGCTCTTGTTTGTCTCTGTTACTGACACTTTATGCTTGTGTGCATCAGTGTCCCCTTTGTCTGTATTGCCAGTCCTATGTCTCTGTATCGCTGATCCCGATATCTATTGACAATAGAAACAAGGGTGACTTAATGAAAAAAAGTTCATGCAGTGAGTGGTTAAGAGCTGGAATGCACTGTCTGAGAATGTGGTGGAGGCACAGTCAATAAAGGCATTGAAAGGGTAATTACATTGTTATTTATGATTGAAGAATATGGAGAGTTACTGGCAGAAGGCACTGGTTGAATTGTTCAGTCGGGGAGTGATACGGTGGGTTAAATGTCCTCTGATGTAATTCTGTGATTCTGTCATTGTCCCTTACCCCTGTGTATTTGTCATAATTCCCCAACCTTGTATCTATCTGTCACCTACAAGTGTGTGTATGTGTCTCTGCATCCTGACAACAACGTGTGGGCCCGTCTGTTCTTGTATCACGTGTGCCACCCACCCCTTTATCTGTTTGTATTCCTGTGCCTATCTTGAGTATCCTTGCCCTCCCCCGGTGTTGTTAATGACAGATGCGCAGTGTGGTGTTTGGCCCTTTCAACTTGATCTCTTAACTGTTTCCAACTCTCCCTCCCTCAGTCCATTTTCTACCTTTATGTATACAATGAATGGTAGAGCCCTGGGTAGTGTTGTAGAACAGAGACCTTGGGTTCAGGTACATAATTCTTTGATATTTGTGTCACAGGTGGTTAAGAAAGCATTTAGCATGCTTGCCTTCAATTATTCAGACCTTTGCGCATAGGAGTTGGGAGGTTGTACGGGATGTTGGTGAGGCCTGTTCTGGAGCACTGCATCCAATTCTGGTCGCCCTGTCATAGGAATGATGTTGTTATATTGGAGAGAGTTCAGAAAAGATCTATCCATTGCTGGGAATGGAGGGTTTGAGTTATATATATATATATATATCTGGATCGGTTGGGACCCTTCACAAGCATGTTGGAGGTTGAGGGTCATATCTTAAAAATGTGTTGCTGGAAAAGCGCAGCAGGTCAGGCAGCATCAAAGGAGAAGGAGAATCGACGTTTCGGGCATAAGCCAAAGTTGAGGGTTAGATACCTACTAGAGGTTTATAAAATCATGAGGGGTGAATAACAAAGGTCTTTCCCCCCAGGGTGGGCAGTTCAAAGCAAGGGGGCACGTCTTTTTAAGGTGAGAGTGGCAAGTTTTAAACTGCCAGGGTGGATATAGACACAATTACAACATTTAAAAGATATTTGAGCAGGTACTTGAATAGGAAAGGCCTGGCGGGATATGGGCTGAACGCAGGCAAGTGGGACTAGTTCAGTTTGGGAACATGGTCGGAGTGCTCAAGTTGGATGGAAGGATATGTTTCTATGGGGGATGATTCTGAGATGAGGGGTGGGGGTTTAGGTGGACTGGAGTGCTACAGTGGGGATGAGTGGTGTCAGTAAGAAGATTTATAAACGATGTTGCCGTTAGCAAGCCAGTTAAACATCACAAATAAGCACAATGTGGATGTGTGTTTTAAAATTGTGATGCAATGCTGCAGTTGCGTGGGGGCACTACAAGGGATCAAAGCAAGGTCACTGCCCTAAGGTTTAAGAACATAAGATGGTCAGCGATTAAACCCAGTGGAGACTTAACCGTTCGCGGCACATTTCTGGAGAATCTCGACAAGCCCAGGAGGGAGACAGAAAATAGTCAGGGTTATGGTGTTGGGGAGGGGGGGTGCTGGAGATTGGATGGCAGCTGGTGTGCAGCCTAAACACCAGCACGGACCAGTGGGGCTGATTGGCCTATTTCTGCCTGGTGCTATTTAAGGCCCTGCTTTGAATAGGTAAATAGGAACTGCTTATTCGAATGAACTGTCTTGGGCAGTTGGACTGATTTGTAAATCAATTCCTGTCTCTTTTTCTAAAAAGAGCAATTATTATTCTGAACAGTAGCAAAATAGCTGGAATAGAAAGACAGGACCTGGCCTGAGATGTCTGCAGTGTGGTTTCGGGACGTGTGCTGAATATGAGAATTTTATTTAAGTACCATCAGATCTCCCATGGGGTCCATGGGTAGGCTCGAGTCTGCTTTGTGACTGTGATGTTGTGCTGTCGACCTGGTACGGGGTTTTGAGATGATTGGACTGAAAGGCATATTCCAAAGGAATATTATTCTTATGGGTGAGACCAAGCCAGTGTAGGCACTGATAAACAACCTAGGCAGAAGTGAGGACTGCAGATGCTGGAAACCAGAGTTTAGATCAGAGTGGTGCTGGAAAAGCACAGCAGGTCAGGCAGCATCCGAGGAGCAGGAGAGTCGATGTTTCGGGCAAAAGCCCTTCATCACTATTGCCCGAAACACTGACTCTCTTGCTCCTCGGATGCTGCCTGACCTGCTGTGCTTTTCCAGCACCACTCTGATGTCAGGTTGTTTATCAGTGTTTAGATTAAACAGAGAGAAGTTACTGTTTTGTAAATGTCACGCTGCAGGTCGGTAATAGGTGTTTTTGTAAAGGTTGATCCACATGTAACATATGGTGTGAGGTTCTGCACGCTTGGAGCACAGCAGATCGAAGAAACAGCAAGCTGAATGTTTTCTGAAAATGGCTTCTTCCTGGCTGATTAAAACACTGCCCTTTTTGTTCTTTGATGTGACCAAAGTTGCCATTTTATGTTGGGGCGCTGTATGTTTTGCCTGCTAGTCGAAAATTGACTTGTTCAAGACACTTTTTATTAAAAAAAAAGATGGAACAAACACTCAGTGGCACGTTCAGCGTTCGGGGGAAGGACGGATTTCAGGAGTGGCGTGAGAGTCAGGGTCGAAGGATTCAATGTGAGCTACCAATTTAAAGGGGCAAGTCTACTTGAAGAGATGGGAGAATTCTGCAACATTAATTGAAATGCAAGAAATGATTAATGTAGGACATCTGGCTGCTTTACACTCTGGTGGAGATGTTACCTCTGAAGTTTCCGGTTTTAGATTTGGAGGTGGTTCAATTGTTGGACACACACACATACACATGCATACACATACACACATACACATGCATACACATACACATACACACATGCATACACACACATACACAAAGCAATGTTTCACTGTTTGGGAACAGGCTTGTTTGTCATCCTTGCCTTACTGAGGTCTTGATTACTTTGCGGTCAATCGACTGACTTATTCTGTCTCTCAAAAAGTCTAATGTGAGTCAGTCGCCCAGAAGCCTGGTGAGACCCGCCTCCTGCTTGTTATTTATAGACTGGGGAAAGCCTCCACTAATTAGCTAGTGGAGGGAGAAGATAACACTGTCATGACGTCATGATGTGGAGGAGCCGGTGTTGGACTGGGGTGTACAAAGTTTAAAAATCTCACAGCACTCCAGGTTACAGTCCAACAGGTTTGATTGGAAGCACTAACTTTTGGGGTGCTGCTCCTTCATCAGGTGGTTGTCTTGTTGGACTGTAACCTGTTGGACTATGACCTGGTTTGATTAGATTAGATTCCCAACAGTGTGGAAACAGGCCCTTCAGCCCAACAAGTCCACACCGACCCACCAAACAGCAACCCACCCAGACCTATTCCCCTACATTTACCCCTGACTAATGCACCTAACACTACGGGCAATTTAGCATGGCCAGTTCACCCAACCTGCACAACGTTGGACTGTGGGAGGAAACCGGAGCACCCAGAGGAAACCCGGGTTGATGTGTGGTTTTTAACTCTGTTTTGACGTGTTTGGTCAAACCTGAGCTAAATCTCTTTGCACTCCATTCTCTTGCTCCCTTTTGTATAAGGATACAAGCAACAAGAGCACATGGACTGCTGAGCATCCTGGGATTGTATTAATTAGAGTTTAGAAGATTAAGGGGAGATCTAATAGAAACATACAAGATAATTCATGGCTTAGAAAGAGTGGATGCTGGGAAATTGTTTCTGCTAGGTGGGGAGACTAGGACTCGGCACAGCCTTAGAATTAAAGGGGGTCAATTTAGAACGGAAATGAGGAGACATTACTTCAGCCGGAGAGTGGTGGGCCTGTGGAATTCATTGCCACAGAGCCCAGTGGAGGCCGGGACGTTAAATGTCTCCCAGGCAGAGATTGATAAATTCTTAATCTCACAAGGAATTAAGGGATATGGGGAGGGTGCAGGTAAGTGGCATTGAATTGCCCATCAGCCATGATTGAATGACGGAATGGGCTCGATGGGCCGAATGGCCTTACTTCCACTCCTATTTTTAATGGTCTTATTCAGCCCCTTGAGATTCAATAAAATGGGGAGGAAGATGGTAGTATAGTGCTACCAGAAGAGTAATGCAAAGGCCTGTGTTAATGCTTTCGAGATATAGATTCAAATCCCACTAAGATAGCTTTCAGGGCAATTAGGGAGGGGTAGCAAATGTTGTCAAATGCCCATATCCTGTGAAAAAAATGGGGCGAAATGGTGACTTGTTAGTTAGCACTACAGCCTCACAGAACCTGGAACCCAGGTTCGATTTCAGCCTCGGGTGACTGTCTGTGGAGTGTGCATGTTCCCTCTGTGTCCGCTCTGAGTGCTCCACTTTCCTCCCATAATCCAAAAATGTGCAGTTTAGGGTGGATGGACCATGCTAAATTGCCTCGTGATGTCCAGGGGCATGCAGGCTAGGTGGGTTAGCCATGGGGAAATGCAGGGCCACAGGGATAGGGTGGGTCTAGGTGGGAGGGTGTTTGGAGAGTCGGTGTAACTGGATGGGCTGAATGGCCTGCTTCCACACTGTGGGGATTCTATAATTCTGAGATCATCGCTGAGCGGGTTGCAGCTTTAATTCCACATTCCTTCTGACACCCAGTCCCACCTCCTGTAACCCTCAACTCCTTTGTCATTCAAACTAACCCAACCTTCAACGTATTCAAGAACACAGCCCCCGCTGCCCCTGGGGGAAGAGAATCTGAAAGACTAAAATCCTTCAGAGAGAAGAAGTCCCTCCTCATACTTGTCTATAAGTGTAAGTCACTTCATCTTTAACCCATGTCCTGTTCCCCTGCCCCAAGCCCCTGCCTTCTCCTATTTTAGATTCCCCCATTGAGGAAATGACCCTCTCTATGTGCCCTGTCAGGATCCCCCTGAATCATGTTTCAATAAGATCACCTCTTATTCTAAACTCCAATAAGTGGAGATGCAAATTGTATTTAAATAGTGTTTTCTATCCACCCGCTCCCTCTGCCCTTCCCCTGTGTTGCTGGCTCCTGGCTGAAACATGGTCCCTCAGGCTGTCCCCTCTCAGAGTTTAATCAGGAGAGCTTGGTGTTTTGGCCTGTACTCCTCACCGCCACCCCATGTCCTGCTAGCCTTCGCTGGCTCCTGCTCTGGCAATGCCTTGCTTTGTAAAAGTCCCATGCTTGATTCCAAATCCCCCATTGGGCCTATTCCCTGCCTTGATTTGGAGATGCCGGTGTTGGACTGGGGTGGACAAAATTAAAAAATCACACAACGCCAGGTTATAGTCCAACAGGTTTAATTGGAAGGACTAGCTTTCGGACAACCACCCGATGAAGGAGCGGCGCTCCGAAAGCTAGTGCCTCCAATTAAACTTGTTGGACTATAACCTGGTATTGTGTGATTCTTAACTTTATTCCCTGCCTGTCTGTATAATCTCCTCTGGCTCCATAACTGACAAAATCTCTGCTCTTCTATAATTCTGTTCTCTTGAGTGTCCTCCAGTTTTAATTGCTGCACCATTGGCATCCAGGCTCTCTCATTCCTGGGCCCTGTGCTATAGAATTTCCTCCCTAATACACACACTCACACTCACCCGAATACACACACTCACACAGACAGGCATACACATACACATAAACACACACACACAACACACCGCGCACACGCACACCGCACACACACACACATATACTTTCTCTCTCTTTACCACCTTCTTTCCTTTAAGATGCTCCTGCCTCTTCAATCAAACCTACACTGACACCCCCACCATGATGCAATGTCATTTTCTTCGCTAATGATCCTCTGAAGTGTCTTGGGATCTTTTACATTAGGGTGCTACATCAATGCAAGTAGTTGTTGACTGATCTCTCTTCTGCTGCTGTGTAAAATGGCTTTATTGCTTGGTCGACAAAGCAACACCTCCTGCAGATGAAAGTAAAACGGGAAATGCAAATCACTGGGACTGTGAAGTCCAGAGTGGGTTGCGAATACTCCCAGGAGAAAGTGAGGACCGCAGATGCTGGAGATCAGAGTCATAAGTGTGGTGTTGGAAAAGCACAGCTGGTCAGGCAGCATCCGAGGAGCAGGAGAATTGACGTTTGACATTCCTGGTGAAGTGCTCTGGCCTGAAACGTCAATTCTCCTGCTCCTCGGATGCTGCCTGACCTGCTGTGCTTTTCCAGCAACACACTCTCGACTGTGAATACTGCCACATTTGCCTGGATGAATGCAACTATGACATACCTCAAGAAGCTTGATAGCATCCAGGACACACAGCAACCTGCTTCAGTATCACCCCCACGCTCCACCTTCAACATTCACTCTGTCCATCAACGACACTCAGTGTGTACCGTCTACAAGTTGCACTATAGAAGTCAAGGCTCCTTTTGATAACACTTTCCAAGCCCACGACCTCCAAGGACAAAATCAGCAGATACACAGGAACACATTTACAAGTTCTCCTTCAAGCTGCACATCATCCAGATTGGGAAATAGCTCGCTAGTCCTTCAGAATAATTGGCTCAAAATCCTGGAACTGTCTCCCGAAACAGCACGGGGCTGTGTCTGCACTGCACAGTCTGAAGAAGGCAGCTTGCCATCTCAAATTAAGGGGCAATTAAGGATAGAATCCGTACAACCATCCCTGTAACTCTGCATTTCCCATGGCTAATCCACCTAACCTACACCTAATCCACTAGACACTACAGGAAATTTAGCATGACCAATCCACCTAACCCGCATATCTTTGGACTGTGGAAGGAAACTGGAGCACCTGGAGGAAACCCACGTAGACACATGGGGAGAAAATGCAAACTCCACACAGACAGTCTCCTGAGGGTGGAATTGAATCCGGGTCCCTGGTACCGTGAGGCAGTGGTGCTAACCACTGAGCCACCATGCTGGATGGGCAATAAATGCTGGGGCACCCACATCCCAGGGATAAACAAAAAGTTGCTTCTAAGATATGATCCAGCAAACAACAGTTCTCTTTTTGAGCAATTTCTTTCAATGACCTCCTTCAGTGCTCTTGCATTTCTCAACAATTGGTATCTTTCATCTCTCAGTCTTTGTACCACGGCCAACCGTCCAGGAACCAACCTGGAGTTTCCGGCAATGAAAGATTAATCTCCTTGGAGACTAAGCTGTGGTTTGGCCGCAACTGGAGAACTGCGTCCTGTTCTGGTTGAGGAAGGATGCAAAGGTGGAGTAGGGCTGTACCAGGAATGAGGGAGCTTAGCTACAAGACTCAGTTGGAGAAACTGAGGTTGCCGATCCTTGTTTTAAAGGAGACTGATGAAAGATTAGAGAGAGGTGCACAAGATACTGACGGGTTTAAAATAAGGCAGTATATGAACAATTTCTCCCATTCACTGGTAGCAGGGCGACCACAGATTTAAGGTTTCTGGGAAAGACACAACAAGAGCTGATGAGGTGGAACTCTCTGCCTAAGTTTGAAGCAAAGAGAATGAATAATTTTCAAAAGGGAATTGGATGAACCCTTGAGGAAAAAGTAAACTTGCAGAGACTGTGCGATAAGGTCCAGCATGGAGTGGTTTCCTTTTCTTTCGACTTTCTCTTTACTAGAGGAGGGTTTACTCTGTATCTAACCCCGTGCTGTCCATTTCCTGGGGGAGTGTTAGATGGGGACAGTGTAGAGGGAGCTTTATGCCATATCTAACCCCATGCTGTCCCTGTCCTGGGAGTGATTTGATGAGGACAGTGTAGAGAGAGTTTTACACTGTATCTAATCCTGTGGTATCCCTGTTCTGGGAGTGATTTGATGAGGGCAATGTAGAGAGAGTTTTACTTTTAGTTTAAAAGGGCAGAGAGAGCTTTACTAAACCAGTGCTGAATCTATCCTAGGAAATGCTTGTTGGGGATAGTGTCAAGGGAATTTTAGTGTGAAGTTAAAAGAGTAAAGGGAGCTTTTCTCTGTAATTAACCTCATACTGCATCTGTCCTGGGAGTGTTTGATGGGGTCAGCTTTGAGGGCGCTTTACTTTCAGTTTAAACATGTCGAGCAGGAGAATGGAGCTGACTGGATTGCTCTATAAACAGCCAAGATGATGCGAAGGGGAGATGGTGGTGTCGTGTAGTATCACTGAACTGCTAATCCTGTGTCCCAGGTTAAGGTTCTGACCACCTGGGTTTGGATGACCGATGGTGAAATTTTAACCACGACTAAGGACTGAGATGAAGAACAGTTTCTTCACTCAGAGACTGGTCAATCGGTGGCACTCTCCTCCCAGGGGGGCCAAGTCACTGAATATATTCGACAAAGAGACTTGATGGGATAAGGTTCCTGTGATGCAGCAGGTATGTCCCTGCCTCTGAACCAGGAGGCCTGGCTTCAAGTCCCTCCTGCTCCAGAGGTGTGCATTAACATTCCTGAGCAGGTTGACGGGAAGATATCTCGGCTCGATGGGCCAAGTGGCCCCCTCCTATGTCACTCTGACTCTGAGCTCATGTGGAAAAGCATGGCGTCATTTGCAAAAAGGCTCTCCTCCCCCTCTTCAAAGGCATCTTATGTTTGTCAGAGACTGAAAACGTGAAGAGGAAGTGGAGCTGGAAAGGTTGTTGTGATTGTTTGTCATGGCTGATGGCAGTCAGTCAGAAACCTTTGGGATTTTTCCAATAAAATTGGCCACTTGAAGTACTGAGTCATTTTCCATGTTCCATTAGCAGCCGTTTGTTCCTGTTTGTTCTCCCTCACCTCTTGAGGAATGAGGAAGTTGGAGCTGACCACTCGGCCCATTGAACTCTCCCTGTCCCTCGATAAGATGAATCTTCTGAAACGTTGCCACTTGTCAGCTGCTCAGTAGCAGTGAATTTGGCCAATCCGCCAATCAGCATTGCTAAGAGACAAAAATAGAAATAGCTGGAAAAGCTCAGCAGGTCTGGCAGCATCTGTGGAGAGAAATCAGGATTAACGTTTCGGGGTCGAGTGGCCCCCTTCCTCAGAACTCATTCATTGACCCTGTCTCCCTAACTACTTGTAACAGAAATTGCTGGAAAAGCTCAACAGCATCTGTTCAGGGGTCAACCTGAAACATTAACTCTGATTTCTCTCAACAAACCTGCTGAGCTTTTCCAGCAATTTCTGTTACAAGTAGTTAGCAGGTCTGTTGAGAGAAATCAGAGTTAATGTTTCAGGTTGACCCCTGAACAGATGCTGTTGAGCTTTTCCAGCAATTTCTGGTTTTGTCTCTGATTTACAGCATCTGCAGTTCTTTCAGTTTTCATTTACGAGTAACGGTCTTAATACAAGGAAATAGAGTCCTTTGCAATGTGGACGGTAAGAATTATTCTGAAAATGCCTCTCGGCCCAAATAAATGGAAATGGAGAGGTAGTGAAACAGCAAGAGCAAAATGCAAGCTAAAGATTAAATCCAGAAAAGAGAGTGTTAGAATTCTCAGAGCCGGAAAACAGAGAGCAAAGTGTAAGCAGGAGAAAGCAGGGATGATCTAGGTATTTTTGAAGGATGGATCTCAGAGTAGCTTTCAATGAACTATTGTAGATAGGAGGGGAGGGTATGCGGAAGACCAGAGTGGCCCACTGTGTGACAGCAGGTATCCTAGCTACAGTTAGCTAGCAACAGCCACGGTGTTGCTCAAGGAGGACAATGTAGTCACTCGCCGCACTGCTTTTGTGGGAGCTTGCTGTGCGCAAAATGGCTGCTGCCTTTCCCACGTTACTGTGGCGACTGCACTTGAAGCAGAAGTAATTCAGTGGCTGTGAAGGGGTTTGGCGCTATATGAAGGCAAACCTTTGTTCAGAGCCAGCACTCCCTGGTCAGGCGGCCATTCCGTTATGGACCGAGCAAGTTGGCTGAGTGGGGCATCGCAGTCAGGTGACCCCCCCACCCCCCCAGCTCCATCTCTCATCATTGGTCATGTCCGTCATTGGCGACCAGCCGTCGTTTTTCACCACTGGATGGTGCAGACTGCCAGTCAAACAACCCATTTTAATCAAACAATCTTACACTTAATAAACACTTAAAGGGGATGGGGCACTAAATTACAGAATTTCACATCCCTGTGAGATTTTATTTGCTGCCAACCCCACTCAGGAGCTCCAATGTCCAGGAGACTCTTTGTTAATTCCTGAAGATTTCAGGTCAATCCTAGACATTTGGCAACTCCACTGGAGAGTGATCATTGTTGGACGCTGAGCTGACTTTTCCTTTCTTCCTTCTATCCCGAATGCCAGTTTTACCACTTTGAGGACACTGGTGGTGTGGTGGTTCTGTCATTGGACTTGTAATCCAGACACTTAGGCAAATGCTGTTGAGGTATGGCTTCAGATCCCACCACACCATAGGTTCACCACACCATTGACCTGGAGAGTAAACCTTGTCTCAGTGACTGTGGCCATGAAACTAACATCGTGTGATGTGGATTGGCCTGGGGTGACAAGGTCAGAAGCCACACAACACCAAGTTATAGTCCAACAGGATTGTTTGCCATCACAAGCTTTAGGAGCGCTGCCCCTTCATCAAGTGCGAGAAGGAAACCTGCTCCTTCCTCATGTGACTCCAGACCCTCAGCAATGTGGCTGACCTTGAAATAGACTGGCAAGACGCTCAGTTCATAGGGGCAACAGGAGATGTGGATCAAGTGCCGGCCTTACCAACGCCAAAAGAGAAATTGTCAGGTCAGTGCCTGTGAGGGAGTGCTGTTAAGGAAATTGTCAGGTCAGTACCTGTGAGGGAGTGCTGTTAAGGAGCAGGTCAGCGGCGCCTAAAGGGCATTGTAACCAGAAGAGACAACCGAGGTTGGCACAACACACATCCCGTCTCCCATGTGGGCACGTCCTGCTACAGTGATGGTGGAATGGACCCCGGCAAATAAGTAAGGTCTAGCCCAATTCACCTTCTAAGAGTGGGACGTCACCTGGACCAGAGAGAGGAGTACAGGGTCAGTGATGTGGTTGTCCTGGACTGGATGACAGTCTGAGTAACTCAGATACCTCAGTGCCACTCCAAACAGTGCCCCTTGCCTTTTACAAAGCCGGAAGGTTGGGTTGAGGGTGGCGGTGGCCGGAGTCCACTTGACGCTGCTTACCTTCCCTCCCTCCTCTGTCCACATCCTCCTGTTCACTGGCCATTTGTATTTAGCGCGCATCATCAAACCTCGAGCTTCCTCCCCCACCCTGGTCCGACCCTGGTGACGTTCCGATGACACCGGTGCTGGGCTCGCCCACGTTCCGATGACATCGCGGTATCGGTCACCTCGGAGCCAGGAAGCCAATTGGCTGACTTCTCCCTGAAATCACGGTGAGGCTGCGGGTGGATGGGAAAGGAAACCTGGTGGGGACAGACTCAGAATCACAGCGCTTCCCTTTTCTACGGAAGCCTCTGCTCAAAGCTGAGGGCTTTGCCTTTGAGAGAGTGGGAGTCGAGTGCTGGAGGTGTTGGGGCGAAAGAGGGAATTTATTGTCTCAAGTTTCTGGCAGTGGGCGTCTGGGGAAGTTTACTCCATTGTCAACCTTTGACGTGAGCTACAGCTCATTCCCGAGTTTCTCTTCCTCTTCCTGTGGCATTTTTAAAACAGGATAGAGCGTGGCCCGGCTCATTCAGATGCTGACTGAGCCCAGTCATGAGCAGCTCGCTGGAGGCTCTGCGCTGAGAGGGGCTTTCCTTTCTGAAGATGATCCCCCCCCTCTGATTGATGTGATCAGAGGACTTGGCTTCGTGACTGATGCTCACCGAGTCGCCTGCGGGTGTGCTGAGAATTTGGGTAAAGTCCAACTCGAATTTTGTGCAAACAAATGCAAAATGCTGCGGAGGCCAGAGGTCTGAAATAAAAACAAAGACCTGGAGAAACTCAGCCGGTCTGGCAGCCTCCTGAGGAGTGAGGAGAGAGACGCAGTTCACGTTTCAAGTCCTGCAGTGGACTCTGAAGTTCCGAAGAAGAGTTTTCACACTCGAAGTGTTAACTTTGTTTCTCTCTCCATGGGTGCTGAATTACTTCAGCACTTTGTGTTTTTGCTTTTGTGCCTTTGGGTGTGGGAAGGCTGTTGCTGGGGGTGATGACAGACTAAAGATACCGAGGTAGGACTGAGATGGGGAAGAAATGTCTTCACCCAGGGAGTGGGGAGCCTATGGAATTCTCTGTCACAGAAAGCGCTTGAGGCCAAAACATTGAATGTTTTCAAGAAGGAGTTCTCAGGGCTAAAGGGATCAAAGGGAGTGGGAGAGAAAGCAAGTACTGAGTTGGATGGTCAGCCAGGATCATATTGAATCATGGAGCAGGCTGGAAGGGCTGAATGGCCTACGCATGCTCCTCTTTTTCTAAGCTTCTGTGTAACAGAGTCCAGCAATGCAGGTGATGCAGAATGCCAGGGTTTCAATCATAAGCAAAGAAGATCGAGTTTACCGGCAGTCCCCAGGCTGCGAATGTGTTCCGGTCTTATATTTGTATGCAAGTCAGAACGCAATGCGGGTTAATAGAAATAGCTGTTCGTAAATGTCAGGAAATGTTTGCGTAACAGATATTGAAAATTACACCCCCCCCCCCACCCCGTATGAGATTGTGTTTATAAGTCAGATATTCGTAATTATTTTGTCTTTGGTGGGGGAGAAGGTACAAATTCGCATTTCGTTTTCATTCTGAAAAACATCAGTAATTCAGGACAGAAGGCAGGAACTGACCTTTGGTGGGATGCAGGAGTGATCTTTCTCTGGTGAAGGATTGAAATACGACGGCAAATGAGTTGGTAGATTTACGCAGCACTAATGCCAGACATTTGGCGAAACCTGGTTGGTGCTGGCTGTTTGCACTCCATGTGCAATCTGGTCAGCAGGAATTCACAAAATACTACAATTTGTAAGCCAGGTACCCAGGGGGCAGACCATCTGAGACCATAAGCCACGTTTAGTCTTCTGCAAGAATTTGGAACTGACCAATATTTATTCCCAGTCTCCAGTGAGAGGAGGGATTGGTGAGGATGATGAGGAGAGTGTGAATAGATTTATTGAGACTTGCATGTTTCCTTGTTTACAAAGTCCTTCTGTTGTGATCATTGGCAGAGATTCCACACTCTCAGAGGCTGGTGTCTCCTCTCTGAATGATCTTATCCTTCACTTAATTAATTATTGCTTCTGATTTTCTGTCTCCCGTCTCCTTCTTCCAGGTGCCACAGGATCAATACAGCAGGACCAGAATTTCGGTGAGTACAACTGAATAAATTCCTCCTCACGTCTGCAAGATCAGTTATTTGCCACTGTCACAGCTGTCAAGTCAGAGAGTTACGGTTTCAGTCAGTTTCTGTCATTAGCAGTTCGACCCCTGACTCTCTGATATCTGTCCACCAACAACAAGGCACAAGTCAGGAGTGTGATGGAATACTCCCCACTTGCCTGGACGAGTGCAGTTCCAACAACATTCGAGAGGCTCAATATCATGCAGGACATAGCAATCCTGGTTAATTAGCACCACTCCACCCCCAATTCTAATATTCACTCACTCCAAAGCTCAATGACAACAGTGTGTACCATCTGTAAGATTCGCTGCAGTAACTCATCAAGTCTCCTTAGACAGCACTTTCCAAATCCATGACCACTTTTATCTAGAAGGGCAAGGGCAGCAGATACATGGGAACACCACCATGTGCACGTTCCCCTCCAAGTCACTCATCATCCTGACTTGGAAATATGTTGCCCACTGTTGCTGGGTCCAACCCTGGAATTCCCTCCCCAAAGGCATTTTGGCTGTCCTTACTGCACATGGTCTGCAGCAGTTCAAAAAGGCAGCTCACCTTCTCAAGGGGCAACTAGGGATGGACAGTAAATGTCGGCTAACCTGAATTTCTCTACAGAGAGTCAGTGAAAGGTAAGGCCAGGAAATCTTATGCTCCGTCTCTCTGTCTTGTGCTGTCTCTCATGTTCTTTTGCTCTCTCTGTATGACTATGACTATTGTGTTCTTTTGCTTTCTCCATCTTGTTTGCTTTTGCTTTCTCTCTCTCTTTCTTGCTCTCTCATTCACTCTCTCTCTCTCTGTCTCTTTTTGGGCTCTCACTCTTTTTCTCTCGTTCTCTTTTGCTCTCTCTCTCATTGTCTTTGTCTCCCTCTCTGTCTCTCTGTTGTTCTCATTCTCTCTCTGACTTTCCCCCTCTCTCTTTCCCCCCCTCTCTCCCACCCCCTCTCTTCCCCCTCTCTCTCTTCCCCCTCTCTCTCTTCCCCCTCTCTCTCTCTCTTCCCCCCTCTCTCTCTCTTCCCCCCTCTCTCTCTCTTCCCCCCTCTCTCTCTCTTCCCCCCCCTCTCTCTCTTCCCCCCCCTCTCTCTCTTCCCCCCCCTCTCTCTCTTCCCCCCCCTCTCTCTCTTCCCCCCCCTCTCTCTCTTCCCCCCTCTCTCTCTCTTCCCCCCTCTCTCTCTCTTCCCCCCTCTCTCTCTCTTCCCCCCTCTCTCTCTTCCCCCCCCTCTCTCTTCCCCCCCTCTCCCTTCCCCCCCTCTCCCTTCCCCCCCTCTCTCTTCCCCCCCTCTCTCTTCCCCCCCCTCTCTTCCCCCCCCTCTCTCTTCCCCCCCCTCTCTCTTCCCCCCTCTCTCTCTTCCCCCCTCTCTCTCTTCCCCCCCTCTCTCTCCCCCCCCCTCTCTCTTCCCCCCCCTCTCTCTTCCCCCCCTCTCTCTTCCCCCCCTCTCTCTTCCCCCCTCTCTCTCTTCCCCCCTCTCTCTCTTCCCCCCTCTCTCTCTTCCCCCCTCTCTCTCTTCCCCCCTCTCTCTCTCTTCCCCCCTCTCTCTCTCTTCCCCCCTCTCTCTCTTCCCCCCTCTCTCTCTTCCCCCCTCTCTCTCTTCCCCCCTCTCTCTCTTCCCCCCTCTCTCTCTTCCCCCCTCTCTCTCTTCCCCCCTCTCTCTCTTCCCCCCTCTCTCTCTTCCCCCCTCTCTCTCTTCCCCCCTCTCTCTCTTCCCCCCTCTCTCTCTTCCCCCCTCTCTCTCTTCCCCCCTCTCTCTCTTCCCCCCTCTCTCTCTTCCCCCCTCTCTCTCTTCCCCCCTCTCTCTCTTCCCCCCTCTCTCTCTTCCCCCCTCTCTCTCTTCCCCCCTCTCTCTCTTCCCCCCTCTCTCTCTTCCCCCCTCTCTCTCTTCCCCCCTCTCTCTCTTCCCCCCTCTCTCTCTTCCCCCCTCTCTCTCTTCCCCCCTCTCTCTCTTCCCCCCTCTCTCTCTTCCCCCCTCTCTCTCTTCCCCCCTCTCTCTCTTCCCCCCTCTCTCTCTTCCCCCCCTCTCTCTCTTCCCCCCTCTCTCTCTTCCCCCCTCTCTCTCTTCCCCCCTCTCTCTCTTCCCCCCTCTCTCTCTTCCCCCCTCTCTCTCTTCCCCCCTCTCTCTCTTCCCCCCTCTCTCTCTTCCCCCCTCTCTCTCTTCCCCCCTCTCTCTCTTCCCCCCTCTCTCTCTTCCCCCCTCTCTCTCTTCCCCCCTCTCTCTCTTCCCCCCTCTCTCTCTTCCCCCCTCTCTCTCTTCCCCCCTCTCTCTCTTCCCCCCTCTCTCTCTTCCCCCCTCTCTCTCTTCCCCCCTCTCTCTCTTCCCCCCTCTCTCTCTTCCCCCCTCTCTCTCTTCCCCCCTCTCTCTCTTCCCCCCTCTCTCTCTTCCCCCCCTCTCTCTCTTCCCCCCTCTCTCTCTTCCCCCCCTCTCTCTCTTCCCCCCTCTCTCTTCTTCCCCCCCTCTCTCTTCTTCCCCCCCTCTCTCTCTTCCCTCCCCTCTCTCTCTTCCCCCCCTCTCTCTCCTCCCCTCTCCCGTTCTCTTTTGCCCACACACACTCTCTCTCATTGTCTTTATCTCCCTTGTCTCTGTTGTTTCTCTCTCTCTCTCTCTCTCTCTCTCTCTCTCTCTCAGTCTCTCATTGTCTTTGTTTCCCTTTCTCTGTCTCTCTGTTGCTTTCTCTCTCTCGCTGTCTTTGGCTCTCCCTCTCTCTATCATGCTGTCTCACGATCTTTGGTTTTCTCACTCATCCCCACAACCCGACCTCCGACCCCTGCACACCAGTCCAGTGTGGATATTTCACATTGGCAGACCACACTTGTTGCAGCCAGATATATAGTCTCCCAGCTAATGTCCCCACTCCCCAGTGAATCATACCAACAATATGACATGGTTCCAGATTAGATACTTCCATAGAGTAGAGTAACAGAGGTAGCTCACCTTGGGGCAGAGAAGCGAAAATGGAAATCACAAATAAGATGCAAAAATTTGCCCTGGTGCAGGGTCAGTAGACAGAAGGCAGAAATTTAAGATAGCGAGTGGTTAGGATTTGGATTGTGCTGCTGACAGTGTGAGGAAGGTTCATTAGCAGCCCTGAATTGTCTCTAAGGAGAAGGATAGCTATCCAGGATATGGGGAAAGGAGCATGGAGTTGGACAAAATGGATTGCCCTTTGGAAAAAGCCAGTACCAATGTGACGGGCCGAATGACCCCCTGCTGCGAAATACTATTCCACAACTGCACTTTTAATTTTTAAGAATATTTGTTCACGGCATGTGGATATTACTGGCAAAATTGCCCTTTCCTAATTGTCCCTGAACTGAATATCTTGTTTGGGTCATTTCAGAGGGGAGTTGAGTCAGCCATATCACTGTGGGTCTGGAGTCACGTGTAGGCCAGACCGGGTCAGGGCGGCAGATTTCCTTCCCGTGGTGAACCAGATGGGTCTGTGTAACCAACTGTTCATGGTCACCACTAGCTTTCAATTCCAGATTTCTTAAAAGAAACTGAATTTAGTAACTGATTGAATTTTGCTTCCATTGTTTAATTGATGGTATCCAGTGGGTGGATTCTACAATGACTTGTGACGGTGGGATGCCTCACTCGAGGCTAACCCGCTCTGAGTTTGCCTCCAGCTCTTGGGGATTGAAGCCAGTTGTAGCTTCTGCGATCATATCCCCGGGCCAATTCAGAGAGCATGCACTTCAAAGGTCAGCTATTGTCTGCACCAGCATCAAGGGAGCGCGAGTTGACGTTCTCTCAAGTTTTCCTGTATCCCTCTCTCTTTTTAACCTTCCAGATCTGAACGTGTTGAATGAATTTATTTTGAAAGATCTTGAAGAAGGGCAAAACAGGAACTCCGTGCCTTGTGATTTCACCAACCCCCACATCGGAGAGATCAGGAACCAACTCATGAACCACATCCCAGGATGGGCAGCCTCACCAGTGGAGCTGATGCCAATGGACACGTGCTCCCCTCAGCTGGTCAGCAGGGGCGCAGGCTCCCCTCAGCTGGTCAAGAGGGGCGCAGGCTCCCCTCAGCTGGTCAGCAGGGGCACAGGCTCCCCTCAGCTGGTCAGCAGGGGCACAGGCTCCCCTCAGCTGGTCAGCAGGGGCACAGGGCCCCCTCAGCTGGTCAGCAGGGGCACGGGCTCCCCTCAGCTGGTCAGGAAGGACAACCAGGCGCAGGACACGAAGCGGAAGATGCCGTACCGAGGGGGGAGGCGGGTGGACCCGCCCTCGTCCCGCGCGAGCTCCAGGCACTTTGGCCTCCCGTTGTCCGGGGTTTTCGTGAAGGAGGAGATGCCAAAGCTGGTCATCGTGGAGCAGCCCAAGCAGCGGGGGATGAGGTTTCGCTACGAGTGTGAGGGCCGTTCGGCGGGAAGCATCCCCGGAGAGAACACAACGGAGCAAACCAAGACTCTCCCGACCATCCAGGTGAAGCCGCCATGTTGTGCCTTCGGGGGTGGGGGCTGGGGCGAGCGTTAGCTGCTGTATCCAGGATGCTGGTCCTGAGCCCACTGCTCCAGAAATTGTCCCCAAGGGTTACCTCAGCTGGTGAAACCCTTGTCCATCTCTCTTTCTCTGTTAATTCCATAAGCAGCTAGGCATACTCCCTTTGAGCCCACTCACCGCATTCCACCCTCTTGAGGTTATCCCGAATGTGGCCTTACTCGCTCCATGCCCTTCACCCCATGTGCTCACTGACTGACTCCATCAACCTCGACAACTCTCTTGCCTTCCTTTCCAATCCCTTCAGCCCTGACCTGTCTACATAACCACCTTTGGCCCCACAACCATCCAAATTAGAACCATAGCATCCCTACTATGCAGCTAGCAGCCATTCAGCCCAATGTGACTCCACCCACCCTCCAAACAGCATCCCTCCTAGATCCCCATAAGCCCATGGCAAAACCAGCTAGCCTGCACACTATGGGACAATTTAGCATGGCTAATCCACCCTAACCTGCACATCTTTTGGACTGTGGGAGGAAACCCTGCAGACACAGGGAGAACATGCAAATTTCACACAGACTGTCACCCCAGACTGAAATTGAACCCAGGTCCCTGGCGCTATGAGGCAGCAGTGCTAACCACCATGCCATCCTAAGTTCTCTGCCCTCCTGCTCCAACCTTGGCCCCTTGCCAGCACATTTTCACCGTCTCTAGCTGCTCCTGAATTGAGTGGCTTGATCCACTCGGTTGAAAATCAACCACGCTGCTGTGGGCCTGGAGTTATGTGTAGGTCAGACCGAGTAAAAGCAGTGGATTTCCTTCCCTGAAGGGCATTAGTGACCTAGATGAGTTTTTTTTTTTACATAAATTGTCAATAGTTTCTCAGCACCTCTCACTGAGCCTAGCTCTCCACTGTAGATTTTATCAATTGAAGTTTGAAATCCACCAACTACTGCAGTGGGATTTGAACCCCAAAGCTTTTGTCTGGGCCTCTGTATTACTAGCCCAGTGATCTTAAATAGGCAACAGCTCATTTTGAACCTGTCTTCCCTCATTCCAGTCTCTCCCACAAGAGGAAATATCCTCTCAACTCTCCTCCCATCAACTTCCCCCTCAGGATCAAGTGTGTTCCAGCTCTATCCAAACACACGCCCAACCTATTCAACTGTCTTAAGAGAAAAATCCTTCATCCTAGGAATCAGTCAAGCAATTGGGGTTGGGAGGGATATAATCACTCAGTCAGGCATTCAGGAGAAATCTCTTCACCCAGACAGTGTTGAGAATGAGGAACTTGATTTCACAGAGAATGGTTGAATATTTCAGATGTATTTCATGGGAAGCTTGTGAGGACAAAGGAAAAGCATATTATGCTAATAGGATGGGGTGGAACATAAATACTAGCGAGGACTGGTTTTAAAAATATCTTTAACTTGTATTATTCATTCATGGGATACAGCTGTTGCTGGTTGGGTCAGCATTTATTGCCCATCCCTAATTGACCCAGAGGGCAGTTATGAGTCAACCCTGTTGCCACGGGTCTGGAGTCACATGTAGTCAGACCAGATAAGGATGCCACATTTCCTTCCCTAAAGGCCATTAGTGAACTGGGTGGGTTGGTATGGCAATCAATAGTTTTGTGGTCATCTTCATTGAAATTATCTTTATAATCCAAATTTATTAATTGAATTTGATTTCCACCAGCTGCCATGGTGGGATTTCAAACCTCCTGCCCGAGGGCTCTGTTTAAATGCAGAGTAAAGCTCCTTCCACACTGTCTTCATCAAACAGTCCCAGGACAGGTACTGCACAGGGTCAGATACACAGTAAAGCTCCCTCTGCACTGTCTTCATAAAACAATTCCAGGACAGGGATAGCATGGGGTTAGATACATAGTAAAACTCCCTCTGCACGTCATCATCCCAGGACAGGGACAGTATGGGGTTAAATACACAGTAAAGCTCAATCTGCATGGTCTTTATCAAATACTCCCAGGACAGGTACAGTGCGGGGTTATGTATAGAGTAAAGCTTCCTCTATACTGTCCCCATCAAACATCCCAGCACAGGTACAGCACGGGCTTAGAAATAGAGTAAACATCCCTTTGCATGGTCTTTATCAAATACTCCCAGGACAGGTATAGTGTGGGGTTAGATACAGAGTAAAGCTTCCTCTACACTCCCAGGACAGGTATAGCATGGGGTTAGATACAGAGTAAAGGTCCATTGACCACTGGCAGGTTGAGAGTTTGATAATGAGTAAGGCCATTTTGTTTCTGATAACATCAAGGAGCAAACCCGAAAGGGCTGGAGTGCTGAGCTAAGGCTGTTCAGTGTTGTTGTGTTAGTCAGGATGTGTAAAGCAACGTGGATGCTTGCTGGCTAAGAGCTGGTCAAGATTCATTCCGTGTGGCTAAAACACCGAGTTTTGAGATGACCGTTTTTCCATGAGTTTTATTTGTGCCGTTTTGGTCAGAGTGGAATACTCAGGGGGATTTTAGCTGGGAGTTTGAGGCACAATGCTTAGGTGCATTCCCATGGTGACTGGGTGCGGCCAAGAGAGGGAGATTTTCTTGGGGGGGGGGATTCCATCGTACCTGCCCGTGGTTTGTTTGTTACATGTATCTTGAATTACCCTTCAGCCTGTGGTGGAGCACAAGGACAAGTGCTTGCAGGGATGAACTGAAAGATTGAGAGAAAGAGCTTGCATTTCTGTAGCACCGTTCATGACCTCAAGGCACCACACAGCCAGTGAGCTACTTTTTTGAAGCCACTGGTGTGGTGTCAGAAACACAGAAGCAACTTGTGCACAGCAAGATCCCATTAGCAGCAACGACACATTCTTTACCTCTTCTTGAACATGTTGGCTGGGCGTTTGATGTTTCCTGGGTTGCTGGGGAGGACTGTCCTGTTCATGTTTGAAATAACATGAGTCTTTTAGATTTAACCTCCTTATCTGAGGAATGTAACATCGCAACAGTGCAGCACACCCTCTATATTGGCCCTGAGGTCTTGTCTTGCTGCTCGAGTCCACAATGTGGGACTTCAGCCCACACCGAACCGTTGTATAAGCGAAGAGGTTTTCTCTCTATTCTCAGCTGGATTTATTAGTAACTACCTTGTATCTACGGCCCCCCAGCTCATTTCTCTTCTCCCGGCATTGGCTAACATCTTCACCACACCTACCCTAACAAACCCCTTCGCAACTTTTAAGATTGCAACTGGGGAGGAAGACCCCAGGAAATGAATTCCATTGTTTCCAGGAGCCCTAACCCTAAGGTTTTCAAATCCCTCCTCGGCCTGGCCCCACATTCTTTCTGAAACTTCCCCCAATTCCGCAATCTTCCCAGATTCCTGCGCTCCACCTTGCAAATCCATGTAGTTCATCATTCCAACACTGGCAGCTTCCTGAGTCTGAAGCCCTGCATTCCTTCCCAAAACCCCTCTACTCTCTCCTCCATTTAAGATGTTCCTTTCAGCAAGCGTTTGGTCAACTGCCCTGGTCTCGCTTAGTGTTTCATTTTGTCTCATCACCAGAGTATTATTTTTAAATCTCTTCCTCCACTTTGGATAACTGGTGGGATTAAACTGTTTTGGGATTAGTGGCTGAATTGTGCGTTGCTCTCTTCTCTCCAGATCCAGAATTGGCAAGGCGAGGTCAAGGTGATCATTTCCTTGGTGACCAAAGATGAACCATACAAGCCGCACCCCCATAGTCTTGTGGGGAAAGACTGTCAAAACGGCATCTGTGAAGTAACTGTCAGTCCCAAGTGCAACATGAAAGCCAGGTAAGCAAGGAGCTGCCTGTAGTCAGGAGTCAGTGTTAGCTACAGTGCCTGTTGGTGCTGAGTCATTCTGTATACAATACAGTGCAGCTAACACTGTATACAATACAGTATTAGCTGCACTGTATTGTATACAGAATGACTCAGCACCAACAGGCACTTTATTAGCTGGAGTGTGAGACTACAAAGATAAATGAATTTTCGTTTGTTCATCTACCATCTTTCTGTTTCTGTATGTTCTCTGTCTTGTCTCCCCCTCTCTCTATCTATATCTCTGACCCTATCTGTGTCTGTGTCTCAGTCTATCTCTCTCTCCCTGTCCTGGTCTCTGTCTCCCTCTCCCCGTCTGTGTCTCTGTCACTCTTCCCTGCCTTGTCTCCTCCCCTCTCTGTCTATGTTTCTCTCCTGTCAGTGTCCACCCCTCTCTATCTCTCTCTACCTGTCCATGTCTCTGTCACTCTCCATCTATCTCTTTCCGTCTGTGTCTCTGTCTATCTCTCTCTCCCCCATGTGTCTTCTTCTCTCTCTCTCTCTCTCTTTTTTTCTCCCCCCCCCCTCCTCTTCCTTGTTGTTTCATTCCCTCTTTGCAGTGTAGCCCTATGCTGGAGAGAACATAAATAGGAGGAATAGGCCACTCAGCCCCTTGAGTTTGCTATACCATTCAACAAGACCATCATTGATCTACTTTAGCTGCACTTCCCTCTACTTTACACACATCCCATCACACTTCCCTAATGAATTGAAAAACCTTTTTAACCCCTTGCCTTGAATGTAGTCAGTAATTGAGAATGTGGAACATTATGGAGAGTGTCAAAGATTCACAACCATCTGGGAAAAAAAACTCGTGGCCTAAACGGCTGACCCCCTTATTTTGAAGCTGTGCCCACAGAATCCTAACAGTGTGGAAACATAGCATTTGGCCCACACTGACTCTCTGAACAGCTGCTGAGATGGGATTGGAACCCATGCCCCAGAGCACCAGCCTGAGGCCTCTATACCACTGCGATAGTGACATTGCGCTGTCCTCCTGTGAGCATTATTGTGTGAGCATTATAGACTCATGGCCTCATTGGTGTATTAATCCAGACACAGGCTGGGAATCTCGATTGGCAAATGGTAGAATTTGAATTCTATAAAATATCTGGAATTAAGTGTCTAGTGATGACCATGAACTCATTGTGGATTGCTGGGAAAAGCCAATCTGGTTCACTGATGTCCTTCAGGGAAGGGAACTGCCATCCTTACCTGGTCTGACCTACATGTGACTCCAGACCCACAGCAATGGGGTTGACTCTTTAATGCCCTCTGGGCAATTAGGGATGGGCAATAAATGGGTAATTAAAGTGACACCCACATCCCATAAATGAATTTTAAAAAGAAAGTCATTAGCCAATGTCCAGCCTGGCTTCTGTTTGTACCTACACCCTTTTTACAGTTATTGAGTGAGATCTCCTTTTCTTATATTTTTGAGATCCAATGTAGGGTTAATGGCACGTGTAAACAAGACCAGCTACTAGTCAGTGAGGTCTACAGCACAATAAAAGGCCCTTTGGCCCATCTAGTCTGCACCAGTCAAAGTCAACCACCTAACTATTCTAATCCCACTCTGCAGCACTTGGCCTGCAGTCTCGGCATCGCAGGTGCTGCATATCTAAATCCTTCTTCAATGTGATGTGGGTTTCTGCCCCTCCCACACTGAGGGGGAGTTCCAGATACAAACCACCCTCTGGTGGAAATAAAAATGTTTCCTCACATCTCCTCTAGTGCTCCTGCCCCTTACCTTAAAGTACCCTCTATCACGGGGGAAAAGTTTCTTCCCGATGGATATGTGAATCGGAAAGGTTCAGAGAGATGTGGGCCAAATGCTGTCCAATGGGACTAGTTCAGATTGGGATGTCTGATCGGCAAGAATGAGTCTGACTGAATGGTCTGTTATCATAGAGACATACAGCACGGAAACAGACCCTTTGGTCCAACCCATCCATTCCAACCAGATATCCCAACCCAATGTAGTCCCACCTGCCAGCACCTGGCCCATATCCCTCCAAACCCTTCCTATTCATATACCCATCCAGATGCCTCTTAAACGTTGCAATTGTACCAGCCTCCACCACTTCCTCTGGCAGCTCATTTCATACATGTACCACCCTCTGTGTGAAAAAGTTGCCCCTTAGGTCTCTTTTATATCTTTCCCCTCTCACCCTAAACCTATGCCCTCTAGTTCTGGACTCCCCCACCCCAGGGAAAAGACTGTGCTATCTGACTCTGTCTATGCTATCTGTACCCTTTCGTAATTTATACATTTCAATCACGTCCCCTCTCAGCCTCCTCTGCATCAAGGAAAACAACCCAAAGCTGTCCAGTCTCCCTTCATAACTGAAACTGTCCAGCCCAGGCCATATCCTGGTAAATCTGCTCTGCACTGTCTCCAGTGCTATCACACTCTCTGTGGGGATGTCATGTTGAGATTGAACAGGATGTTGGTGAAGCCTCTTCTGGGGTACTGTGAACTTCCTACAACAGGGAAATATATTCGTAAATTAGAAAGAGTTCAGGAAAGATTTACCATGATGTTGCTGGGAATGGAAGGACTTATAAAGATAGGCTGGGACTTTTTTTCACTGGAGCATGGAGATGACCCTATAGAGGTTTCTAAAATCGCGAGGTGCCCATAGAAGGTGAACATCAAAGCTCTTTTTCCTAAGGTGGGGGGCATATGTTTAAGATGAGAGGAGAAAGTTTTCAAAAAGACACAAGGGGACCTTTTTTACACAGGGAGTGGTTCATGTGGAGAATGAACTGTCAGAGGAAGTGGTGGATACAGGTAAGGTTGCAACATTTAAAAGAAATATGGACAGATACATGAATCGGAAAGGTTTGGAGAGAGATGGGTCAAACACAGGCAACTGGGACTAGTTTGGTATGGGAACATGGCTGGCGTGAACTAGTTGCTTTATGATGAAAAAGGCCCTTTGGCCCATCTAGTCTGCACCATTCAAAATCCACCACCTCACTATTCTAATCCCACTTTGCAACACTTGGCCTATAGCCTTGGTATCGCAAGTGTATTTCTAAATCCTTCTTCAATGCGATGAGGGTTTCTGTCTCTCCCATCCTTAGGGGGAGTCCTAGAACCCCCACCAACCCCTCCACAAGTGACAGCTTTCCTTCTGCAAAAGATGGCAGTGCTCTGCTGTCCATGGCTGTTTCCACACAAGTTTGGAGATTTATGGTGTAGCTGCATTGGTGAACCTACGACCTCCTGGATCGGCAGTCCAGTTCTGTAACTACTGTGTTGCTGGCTATTGGCCAGACCTGCAGTTATGCTTTGTCTCTGTATGGCACATTTGGCTACTCACACTGCTCCCTCTCTTTCTATCTTTCAGTTTTGCCAATCTGGGTATTCAGTGCATGAAGAAGAAAGAAATTGGGAAAGCCCTGGAACACCGACTGAAACTTGGGATCGATCCTTTCAATGGTGAGTCAGAGTTTGTGTGATTTGTTTTTACAAAAAGCACGTTGTTTTTAGTTCAGTCAACTTTCACAGTGACAATTAAGTACTGTAGGTCAGAAAGACCCATGGAGTGCAAGTAGAGAAACCTCTGGGGGCTGTGCTGAGGAAGGGTCACTGGACCTGAAACGTTAACTCTGATTTCTCTTCACAGATGCTGCCAGGCCTGCTGAGCTTTTCTGGCAACTTCTGTTCTTGAACCTTTGGAAGGGACAGGACTTTTTTTTTAAATAAAAGCATGCATGAATTTGCCAACTGAGTGTAGAGCATAGGAATTAGGAACAGGAGTAGGCCAGTTGGCCCCTCAAGACTGCTGATAAGTTAGCAGGCTGATATCTTCATAGTCTCGACACTAGTTTCCTGCATCCTGCCCCTACCCCCAAAGAAATTTTCTCCCTAGTGGATTAAAAATCATTCTCCTTCAGCTTTAAAGGTGTATTTTTTAAAATAAATTGTTAACGGGACGTAGGTGTTGCTGGATAGGCCCCAAGAGGATAGTCAAACACAGGAACAGAAAACATAGGAGCTGGAGTGGGCTGATCATCAGTCCCTTGTTCCTGCTTTCATCCATAAGCTTTCATCCCTTTAGCACTAACAATGATATCTAACAAAGAATCCACTCCGTTGCTGTGGGTCTGGAGTCACAGGCGAGGCAAGGATAGCAGATTTCCTATCCCTAAGGAACCAGATGGCTTTTTACAATAATTGAGTGTAGTTCCATGGTCACCATTGAGCCAGCTTTTAATTCTATAATTTAATTCTTAATTCAATCATGGGAGATGGCTGGGCATCACTGCATTTATTACCCCCAACCTTAAATGCCCCTCAAGAAGCTGGTGGTGGTGGTGAGCCACGTTTTTTAAACCAGCACAGTCCATATGGTGCAAGTAAGTCCACAGTCCTGATAGAGAAAGGGGTGTATCAGAATGACAGTGAAGGAACAGCGAGATATTTCCAAGTCAGGATGGTGAGTGGCTTGAAGGCGAACTTGCAGGGGATGGTGTTCCCATGTATCTGCCACCCTTGTCCTTCTAGATGGTAGAGATGATGGATTTGGAAGTTGCTGTCAGTGAAGCCTTGACGAATTTCTGCAGAGCAGTTTGTACATGGTACTCTTTGCTACATCAGTGACGGATGAGATGTTCAACACGTGTGTGTGTGTGTTAATGCTTTTGCATGTGTGTGTGCTTACCTCTGCGTGTGCTCACGAATGTGTGCTGTATATGCAAGTGCTTTTTCCAGCTCTCCACTCTCCATGACTCTAATCTCCTGCATGTGCAGTCCTCACTTTCGCCTACATTGCAAGTATGCACTTGCCTGTGTGTGTGTGTGTGTGTGTGTGTATGATCATGTGCATGTGTGTGCACATGCATGTGCATGTCTTTCTGGATCTCAGGATGTGTGTGTCTGAGAGTGTTTGTGTGCAGATTCCTATGTGCCAGTTCATGCATGGGGATGAGTATGTCTGAGTGTGTGTGTGTGCCTTTGAGTTCGGGTGTGTGTGTGTGTATGTATATACTAAGAGAATGATGGACAGACTCCCTGGGTTTTTCCAGTCGTTACCAAGGTCCTTGTTTGCAGCTCAATTTCGCTTAAATTTGGCAGGAGATGCAAATCCCCTTGTGCCTTTTGGAACCAGCTGGTTTAGCTTGCTATTAGTTTCTAACGGTTATTGTTGCTACGTGACAAAGATAGAGAGTTAAATTTAACGGCTAAGAGACCACAGAGGCTCTCCCATAGGCTGTGGCAACTCGCCAAAACCCCAGGAACAGAGTGACAGAGCAGAGCCAGCACAAACAGGAAGCTTCTCTCTTCACAAATTGTAGATGACTGCTGCTGTCCTCTCCTGTTAAAACAGCCTCGCCCCTGTGGAGTGAAATGATTCATTGGCATAACCACAGCCACTTTATCACTGAGCGCAAGAGGTTACAGGAGTTATAAAGACCCTGGCCCCACTCCTCACTCTCACTGTCTCTTTCTTTCTCTCTCTCTCTCTCTTTCTTTCTCTCTTTCTTTCTCTCTCTCTCTCTTTCTTTCTCTCTTTCTTTCTTTCTCTCTTTCTTTCTCTCTCTTTCTCTCTCTTTTTCTTTCTGTCTCCTCCTTTCAGTCTCTCCTTCTCTCTCTTTTTGTCTGTCAGTTTGTTTTTCTTTCTATCTCTCTCTCCATCTCTCTCTCTCTCTCTCTCTCTCCCCCTCCCACTACTGCACCCCTGGCCTCGCCACACCTCCCTGAGTGCGACGCATCCCAGGTTGTCTGGTACACAGCCAGGTGGGACTGCACTTGCTCTTTACTGGGTCAGGATCATAGCTGTTCTATGTATAATTCACTCCAAAAACTCAAGCACACCACTTTGGCTGAGTTACCATGGTCAATGCTGAAGGAATGCCACACAGCTGGAGATACCACGAGGCATGAAACTATGCCCTTTGACCCTTACTGGTGGGCATTGAGGACAGGGAGTGTGTCTGGATGCATGCCAAGTAACCAAATAGCCTGCCTACACCAATTGTGAGAAATTGAAACTTGGAACCTTTAGAGATTCAGACTCAAGTAACTCACCCCCTGACTCCCCAGAGCCTGTCTACCATCTACAAGGCACAAGTCAGGAGTGTGATGGAATACTCCCCACTTGCCCTGGATGGGGGCAGCTCTAACAATACCCAAGAAGCTCAACACTGTCCAGGACAAGGCAGCCTGTTTGATTGGCACCACATCCACAAACATCCAAACCCTCCACCACCCACTCTCAGTAGCAGTGGTGTGTAACATCTACAAGATGCACTGCAGAAACTCACTGAAAATCCTTGGATAGCACCTTCCAAACCATTACAACCTAGAAGGAAAAGAGCAGCAGATACATGGGAACACCCCCCGCCCCGTGCAAGTTCCCCTCCACTCACCATCCTGACTTGGAAGTATGTCACCATTCCTTCAGTGTCGCTGGTCGAAATCCTGGAACTCCCTCCCCAACAGCATCGTGGGTGTCCTTGCACCACCGCCTTCTCAAGGGGCAATTAGGGAAGGCCAATAAATGCTGGCACAATTGCCTACATTCTATAAATGAATGAAGTGGAATTGGTGTAGTAATAATACGACTGGACGAGGAAGCCAGATGCCCAGGTTGGCTGACAGTGAAATTTGATTTCAATTTAAACAAAAACAAATATAACGCCACCATGTTAACTGATATAAAAACCCATCACTGAATGTCCTTTAGGGAATGAAATCTGCCATCCTTGCCTGGTCCGGCTCATGCGTGACTCCAGACCCACAGCAAATGTGGTTGAATCTTAATTGCAGTCTTAAGGGTAGGGTAATAAATGCTGATTTAGGCAACCATCCAGTGAATGAGTAAAAGAATTGGGGGGGGGAAGAAATGACAGCTACCCCAAGGTCAAAGTGAGGTTGTTTTCTCAAAACAAGAAAGCTCTCCAACGAACATGTGGCATGTCTGCCTTGGCTATCTAACCATCAGTTGCCACAAATGACTCAGGGGCCCAGCAAACCCTCTCTGCCACTGTCTCTTATCAGACACTGTATCTCAGAAGCTCACAGCGCTGGGGAGAGTCCCCAGCTTTTGAGAGTCTAAGTCATTCATCAGGCATCGTGTGTTCATCCATGCCCTTGGTAACTTGGCTTGACTTTAGCCATGCACAAAAAAAATTTGCTGCCTTCCCACTCCTCCTGAATCATTTGAGGAAGGCGAATGCTGACAGGGTGGCAAGATGCAATTTGCCCGAAGGTTCTGAATAATTTGTAGTCTGTTGCCTGGAACAAATAGCTCAACATTATTATTTAGCCAATGGAAGTCACTTGGGAGCAGAAGGCGGGACATTCAGCCCACCTAGCCCGCTTTGCCATTCAATATGACCAAGGCTGATTGTCCACCTCAATATTGTGGCCGGCACGGTGGCACAGTGGTTAGCACTGCTGCCTCACAGCGCCAGAGACCTGGATTCAATTCCTGCCTCAGGCAATTGTCTGTGTGGAGTTTGCACATTCTCCCCGTGTCTGCGTGGGTTTGCTCCGGTTTCCTCCCACAGTCCAAAAATGTGCAGGTTAGGTGAATTGGCCGTGCTAAATTGCCCGTAGTGTTAGGTGAAGAGGTAAATGTAGGGGAATGGGTCTGGGTGGATTGCTCTTCGGCGGGTCGGTGTGGACTTTTTGGGCAGAAGGGCCTGTTTCCACACTGTAAGTAATCTAATCTAATCTTTTCTCCCCTATGTTTCCATATCGACTTTACACCATCAGTCTATCAATCCCTACACAACTATACTTAAAATCTGAGATACTGGGAAGGGCTTTTGCTCCTCAGATGCTGCCTGACCTGCTGTGCTTTTCCAGCACCACACTCTTGACTCTGGTCTCCAGTATCTGCAGTACTCACTTTCGCCTAGAAAATTCTAAAGATTCATCACCCTCTGAGCAACATAATTTCTCCTCATCTCAGACCTAAACGGAATCCCCTTATTTTTAAATTTTGCTCTCTGTTTCTAGGTTTCCCTATGCTGGGAGAAATATCTTATTTGCATATTTTTGTTTCAAATTCATTCATTCACAAGATGTGGGCATCACTGGCTGGGCCAGCATTTATTGCCCATCCCTAATTGCCCAGAGGTCAGTTAAGAGGCAACTACGTTGCTGTGGGTCTGGAGTCACATGTAGGGCAGGTCAGGTAAGGACGGCAGATTCTCTCCCTAAAGGGTATTAGTGAACCAGATGGGATTCATGGTCGTTATTAGACTCGTAATTCCAGATTTTTATTGAATTCAAATTCTAGCACCTGCCGTGGCAGGATTTGAACCTTCCCTAGTTGATCATTTACTGCGTTTACCGTGTTTAAGGAGATTTGTCCACTGCCAGAGGGGACACTAATTGGTGATGCACTTCTGCATAAGGGGTCCACACTGAGGCCCCAGTGGTTGCCTGTCCCAAACCTATTTAGCAGGCACTGCCTTTGCCAGTAATTTATAGCTTTGTTGGGGTTCTGGGGGGCGGGAGAGCAGGGCTTGCTGGTCATTGACCTCTGCTCAGGGCATTCGGGGGGTGGAATTCTTGGCGATGTCAGAAGGCTGACAGAATTCTTGTTTCCTTTACAGTTGGTGACTCTGCGAGGTGTTCGGAAGACGTTGATATGAATGTGGTTCGACTTTGCTTCCAGGCCTTTATCCAAGAGACGAACTTGGCCCTAGCCCCTGTCCTGTCGGATCCAATCTATGACAAAAGTACGGAAGACATTGAGGGATTCATCTTTTTTTTTTGGTTTATGCACCTATTTTTCAGTTGGCATGCTCCCTCAGTCCAAAATCTCCACGCTATATCTCTTCCTTCCCAATTCACACAAACTTAAGAATTAGGTGCATCGAGCCTGCTCCACCATTCAATAAGGCCGTGGCTGATATGTTTGTGGCCACAGTTCCACATTCCCAACTGCCCCTGACTCCCTTGTTTCTAATAAATCGATCTACCTCTGCCTTGCATAAATAAAAAGAACAGTACAACATTTAAGAAATATTTAAATGTGGACTTGTGATGCTGTGGCGTATGAGGCTATGGGTTAAGTGCTGTTTAATATGGAAAGGAGCATCAAAACACAGCCACTACCCATGGACTAGTCCCAGCCAGGGGCCAACAATTCATAGGATCCCTATGGTGTGGAAGCAGGCCATTCAGCCAATTGAGTCCACACCGCTCCTATGAAGAGCATCCCATCCAGACTCAATCCCCCACATTTCCCATGGCTAACCCATGCACCTCTGGACACTGCAGGGCTATTTAGCATGGCCAATCCACCCTAAACTGCACATCTTTGGACTGTGGGAGCAGACCAGAGCACCTAGAGGAAACCCTCTCTGCCACAGACAGTTGCCCTAGTCTAGAATTGAACCTGGGTCCCTGGTGCTGTGAGGCAGCAGTGCTAACCATTGAGCCACTCTGCTGCCCTAATTATGCAGATCCATTCCTGAGTCTGCTTTCTTCTTTTCATTATACCCAGAAGTGCTGAACTTTTTCTTCCCCATCACCAAATCAGCGTGACATTTTATTCCTTCATTTATTAAGCAGTAAATCACCCATGTAGCCAATTGGTTATTGACATGCAAGACCTGTTAAGGACAATGCTAAGTGCCCAGAAGTTGAGGGGGAAAGTAGGGAGAGAGGGAAGCAGAAATAAAGCACTCCACAAGTTGTGGTGCCCTGTGTCTCTCTAGAGGCATCAAGAGTATTGATTGACCCTGCACACTCCCTCTCCAAAGATACTTTGGAATCTGGGTCAACCTGGTTTCTTTTGTATATCTGGAAGTGTTGTCACACAGAACTGAATGATGTTCCCACCACCAAATCACCATGACTTTTCAGTTTTTGTTTTAAGTATTAACCACCACCAACAACCACCCGTGCAGTCAATTAGAAGATTATCTGCAAAGGCCACTGGCTATGCTTTCTAAAGGGCTCAGGTGATACGTTCCAATTGGACAGACTGTTGCCAAGGGAAGTCATATACAACAAGAACCAATGGGGAGATTAATCAGTGATTCCTAATGGGTGGTTTACCACATTGCTGGAAAATGGGATTGGAATAATTAGATGGGTGTATTTGACTCGCACATACTTGATGGGCCGAAGGGCCTTTCCCTCTGTTGCAGACCTCTATAACTCTAATGTAGAGGTATGGTTTCTGCCATTCACCATTCACTTTGTTAGGTAGGTGGAGCTAGATAAACATCTCCTCTGTAACCTCACTATTTCTGTCACCAATTTGCACACAGCAGGATTCCACAAATTGCAATGATATTCACAGCTCAATTTTTTTTTTTGAAAAGTTGCTGGAGGGCATAAATGCTGAGGTCCGTGTGCACTGTGGCTAATTTCCCAGCTCTTCCATGGAAAAGCCACCATGAGACCATTTGGTGCCACCAGTGAGGAAAGATCAGGGATGGGGAGGGAGGCTCATTTGGGATGAGACATTGACAATGAGCCTCCCTCCCCATCCCTGATCTTCCCTCACTGGTGGCAGCAAATGATCTCACCGTAGCTTTTCGGGTGAGACATTAACAAAGACAGCGCCTCAGACAATGCAGCACTGTCTCAGGGCCACAGTGGGATTATGTGGTCAAGTCTCTGGCCTGAAACCTGAATCCACCACCTGCTGTTTTGGCAAATAGTCCCTCGGTGATACAGAACTTAGAGTCATACAGCACAGCAAGAGATCTTTTGGTCCATCTCGTCCATGCCAACAATATCCTAAATTAATCTAGTCCCATTTGCCTGCATTAGGCCTATATCCCTCTAACCACTTCCTGTTCATACACCCATCCAGATGCTTTTTAAATGCTGTAATTGTACCAGCCTCCACTCCTTCCTCTGGCAGCTCATTCCGCACACGCACCACCCTCTGAATGAAAAAGTTGCCCCTTAAGTTCCTTTTAAATCTTTCCCCTCTCACCTTAAACCTATGCCCTCTAGCTTTGGTCTCCCCTACTCTAGGGAAAAAACCTTGGCTATTCACCCTATCCATGGCCCTGCCCCTTGTGTATTGCTTGGGGTGGGGTGGGGAAGGAAAAGAGACATACTATCAAAGCTTTTCACTTTGAACTGATCAGGACAGAAACACAAGAATACCAAATTTCAAAGGGAGCAACAATTTATACTGCATGAGCAAAGTGTGTGGATTGGTTGGCAAGTTGACTCTAGCTGAGGCACTGCCCTGAGCCTGTGGAATTCTCTACCACAGAAACCAGATGAGGCCAAAACGTTGAGTGTTTTCAAGAAGGAGATAGATCTAGTTCTCAGGGCTAAAGGGATCAAAGGGTGAGAAGGAGAAAGTGGGAATAGTGGATCGAGTTGGATGAGCCATGATTAAATGGAATGGTGCAGCAGGCTTGTAGGGCCGAATGGCCTACTCCTGCTCCTATTTTCTATGTTTCTAAGAATCCACTGAGTTTTTGTTTTGTCCCTACACAACTGTTTAATTCAGAAAAAAGATGCAATGCCTGGACATGTTCCTTTTGCCTACAGAGGACACTTCCCTGTGTGAGCCACATTGCTGGATTTACAGTCAGGTTTGCAAACCACTGCTGCGAGGGTGCAGATTTCCCTGGGTTACAGGGATATTGTAGGGTTTACTTTCAAAAGCAGTTCCCAACAACAAAGTTCATTTGTTTAGCATCACTAAAATAAAGCATCTCACGACTGAAACACAAGAAAGAATGACCAAATGCATGATGAACCGTAGGTTTAAGTTAAAAATCACACAACACCAGGTTATAGCCCAACAGGCTTAATTGGAAGCACTAGCTTTCACAGCGCAGCTCCTTCATCGGGTAGGTTTCCTGATGAAGGGCTTTTGCCCGAAACGTCGATTTTTCCTGCTCCTCAGCTGCTGCCTGACCTGTTATGCTTTTCCAGCACCATTCTGATCTAAACTAAGATAGGTTTAAGGGACTAGCTGAGAGGAGGAGAGGTTTAAGTAGCTAACATCAGGGCCTAGGGCCCAGGTAGCTTATGTCAGGACAGCCAATAGTGGAGCGTTTGAAATCGGGGATGTGAAAGAATTGGATAAGTGGAGATTTTGTTCCTAACATTGAACTCACAAAGCTCAATATTTCACTTCTAGAGGCGACTAACACTTCGGAGCTGCGAATCTGTCGCCTGAACAAGGACAATGGGGTTTGCACAGGAGGGGAGGAGCTGTTTCTCCTGTGTGACAAGGTGCAGAAAGGTATTTGCATTTTTCCTGTGGTTCTGCTGAAAGGCAATTGATCCTGAAACGTTTACTCTGTTTGACTTTCTGCACACGCTGTCTCACCCATTGAGTTTCTCCCTTCAGTTTTTATTTCCCACACCTGACATTTGTATTTTGCATTTACGGTTTTGACATTTACATTGTGTCTGTCATCATTGTCTGCTGTCACAATCAGGTTTGTGGTTCTGAGAATATTCAAAGTGTTTCACAGCATCAGGTAGTTGGTTGGGTGAGGATGATTTGGAGGTGCCGGTGTTGGACTGGGGTGTACAAAGTTAAAAATCACACCACACCAAGTTATAGTCCAACAGATTTAATTGGAAGCACTAGCTTTCTGAGCGCTGCTCCTTCATCAGGTGGTTGTCATACTGTCAAAGCTTTTCACTTTGAACTAATCAGGACAGAAACACAAGAATTCCAAATTTCAAATTGTCAACCACCCGATGAAGGAGCAGTGCTCCAAAAGCTAGTGCTTCCAATTAAACCTGTTGGACTATAACCTGGTGATGTGTGATTTTTAACTTGTGTGAGGAAGCAGTCTTATAGTTGTTTTACTTGCTGCGGTGGCTGTAATATCTGCATGTAGCTTTTCGGCTAAAGCAACAACTTGGACTTGTGAGGTATCTTAAGTGAATTGAAACGCTCGAAAGAGCTTCACAGACAGACATTACAGAAAAAAATGAAATATGACACCAAGCGACATGAAGAGATATTAGAACAGTGGTCCAAAAGCTTGGACAAAGAGGCAGGTATTAAAGGAGCCAAGTGATGCAGCGGTTTAGGAAGAGAATTCCCCTCCTAGGGGTTCACACCAGCTGAAGAAACCACCACTAATGCTGTTGTCCTTGAAAGGGACCAAACTTGAAGAAGGCCAGATATCTCTAGGAATTGTAGGGTGGGAGGAGGTGAGAGATAACGAGAAGGGCAGGGAGGCGGAAGTGTTTTAAAATGTGGCTGAGTCTTAAAATTGACTCATTGCTTATTGGGTGCCAGTGTAGTCAGCAATCTCTGGGGTAATAGGGGAACGGGACTTGGTATGTGTTTGGATATGGGCAGCAGAGTTACAAAGAGACACAGGGACAGGAGAAGGCCACTCAGCTCCTTAAAGCTATTCATTCAATTAAATCCTAGCCAATCTATATCTTAACTCATGGAAGAATTGTGGATTGTAAATCGGAGACAAAAACAGAAATTGCTGGAAAAGCTCAGCAGGTCTGGCAGCACTGGTTTCAGGCCCAGTGACCCTTCCTCAGAACTCAGTTAACTCTGATTTCTCTCCACAGATGCTGCCAGACCTGCTGAGCTTTTCCAGCAATTTCTATTTTTTGTCTGTATCCTAATTCTATCTGTTTCGGTTCCATCAACCTTAATATTTTGCCCAAACAAAAATCTATTGCTCTCCTTGACCCTTTGCAGGAGAGAGTTCCATATTTCCACTTCTCTTCCTGTGAAGAAGTGCCTCTTGATACCATCCCTGAATGGACTGGCCCTTATTGTAATGTCAACAAACATGTCCACAGAACTTCACTCTTTTCATCTTTCTCCCTTCTTATATTGGACTTACATTCTATAATTCCCTGCCTTCCCTGCCTCTACCGACCCTATGTAAATCTCTTAGCAATGCTTTAGAGATGCCGGTGTTGGACTGGGCTGTACAAAGTTAAAAATCACACAGCACCAGGTTATAGTCCAACAGGTTTAATTGGAAGCACTAGCTTTCAGAGCGCTGCTCCTTCATCAGGTGGTTGTGGAGATTAAGATTGTAAGACACAGAATTTATACCCAGGGAGATAGTTTGATGACATCCTGAGTGCCCCTAAGCTTTGCTTTTTTTTAAAAAATGTTGGATGGTAGGGACAGGAGAGATGTGAGAAAAGTCAAATTGTGAACGCTAGAGGGTGGGGAGAAAGCATATCTTTTCAATAATCGTCTCTTCCTCATGCAGAAGATATTGCCGTCGTCTTCTCAAGAGGCAACTGGGAAGCAAAGGGAGTCTTCTCCCAAACCGATGTTCACCGTCAGATCGCCATAGTCTTCAAAACGCCGCCGTATTGTGACATCGACATCCAGGAACCCGTCACCGTGAGGCTGCAGTTGTACCGCCCCTCTGATAAGGAATACAGCGAGTCCTTTGAGTTCCGTTACCTCCCAAAGCTAAATGGTAGCGTACCGAAACAGATCGGCAAACTCCTGAGTGTTAACAAACGTGTGGGACGGGATAGCTTGGGTCAAGAGCAACGTCGACGATAGAATCTGTTTGTTGCATCTATCCTCCCACATTCGCTTTCTCTTCCCTGTTGGGCAGTGATTGGAAGGATTAGCAGACTGATTAACAGCATCACATTCTTCCATGGCCAAGAAGCTCTGGGCTGGGACTCGAACCCACAGCCTCTGGCTCAGGGACAGGGATACCACCACCACACCAACAGACCACCTAATGGGGTAGAATAGAGATGCAGCAATAGGAGAACTTTGAGCGATGCCAATGTGCGAACTGCTGCACACGTGCTGAATGTGTCTGATACGTATGTACAAACAAGCAAGTTAGGAGTAGGCCATCCAGCCCTTCGAGCTTGCGCTACCATTTAATAAGACCATGGTGGCACAGTGGTTAGCATTGGGTTCGATTCCACCGTCAGGTGACTGTGCAAACTCATACAGACATTCTCCCCGTGTCTGTGTGGGTTTCCTCTGGGTGCTCTGGTTTCCTCCCACAGTCCAAAGATGTGTGGGTTAGGGTGAATTGGCCATGCTAAATTGCCCCATAGAGTCCCAGGGATGTGTTAGTTAGGGTTAAATATAAAGTAATAAGGTAGGGGAATGGGTTTGGGTGGGATACTCTTCAGAGGGTCAGTGTGGACTTGTTGGGCTGAAGGGCCTGTTTCCACACTGATCCCGCCATGTTTCCGCCATGATCTATTGTGGATCTGAGTGTAACCTCAGCTCCATCTTCCTACCTACCCCCGATAACGTTTATCCACTCGATTATCAAGAATTGATCCACTGCTGCCTTTAAAATATTTGAAGGCTCTTCTTCCATCAACTTTTCAGGAAGAGAATTCCAAAGACTCATCACCTTCTTTGAGAAAGAAAAAATGTCTTAAATGGGCAATCCTTTATTTTAAAATTGTTCCAGATTCTCCCACGAAAAAAATCCTCTTCACATCTACATGTTCAAGCCTCCTCAGCATCTTGCATGTTTAAATCAATTATAGAATTGCATAGACACGAGGAGGCCATTGGGCCCTTGTGCTGTCTCCCCATTCGCACTATTGGATGATTTTCACTCCCTCGTGCTCCTGCCCCCATGGTCCTGCAAACGTTTTGAGTTTTAAATTTGCCCACAATGCCCTTTGGGCAGCCATTATTGTATTTGTCTCCACTGCTGCCTTAAGCAATGGCTTCCACATTGCAACAGGTCAACCCTTTGAGCTGAAGGGCACAGTGTAAATATTTGGGATGGTCATGCGCAAGTTTTTAAGGTGGTACTCTGGGAAGGTGTTCTGTGTGATTACCCTCTGCTGTTTCTGCTTTCTGACAGATGCCTATGGAGTTCGGAGCAAATGCACGAGAAAGATCAAGTTCCCTTCAATCAACACCTTAATGGGTGAGTTCTGAGTTCAGTGCTGTCTGGATTTAATCATTCACGTCTGCTTTTGCTCTGTTGAATGGATGGGTTCATTTGGAATTGTTGTGGTGTCATCCGTGGTATCTCAACTCTTCCTGTGCCCTTAGTGCAGTAGAAGACACTGAGGAGTTTAACAGGGAAGCAGTGATGTATAGCCAACAGAATAGGTGATGTTAAGAGGAGCGAGATGGTGGTGTTAGGTTCTTTTCGTGAGGTTTCACGCATGAGATGCAATCCGCACAGACCAATTTCTGCAAACAGTTAGAGTTTATTAAAGCTTGTACAAGCTAGGTGACAGCTCCCCCCCCCACCCCTTTGACATTCTTCGGTCACACAAAGGTGAGCCAAAATGAGGCCTTGAATAACGGAAAGACACCCCTGTTATACAGGTCAGTTGGTAATGCTCACAGGTACGGTGGCATGGTGGCACAGTGGTTAGCACTGTTGCCTCACAGCGCCAGAGACCTGGGTTCAATTCCTGCCTCAGGCGACTGACTGTGTGGAGTTTGCACGTTCTCCCCGTGTCTACGTGGGTTTCCTCCGGGTGCTCCGGTTTCCTCCCACAGTCCAAAGATGTGCAGGTTAGGTGAATTGGCCATGCTAAATTGCCCGTAGTGTTAGGTTAAAGGGGTAAATGTAGGGGTATGGGTGGGTTGCGCTTCAGCGGGTCGGTGTGGACTTGTTGGGCCGAAGGGCCTGTTTCCACACTGTAATGTAATCTAATCTAATCTAGGTACTCTGGCCACTCCCAGCCCCCATAACCTCCTGTTACCCCAGATGCAATGGTAGGATGAGGTCATCCTTGGAGATAATGTAAATGTAAATGCCCTAATCCTGGGGAATCATTATGCAAACGATTTCCTGACTCGGTGATTCTCCTAGACGATGTAGGCGTGGGTATGTCCTAGCTTCAGGGTGGCCCGACAAAGGAGTTCTGGCTCCGCTACTTCCCCGGACAATACCTCAGTATTGGGGGATGATCACGCAAACGAATCTGATTGGCTGGGGGTTGGCTATGAAAGTATTTCTGAATGGAAGGGACTGTCTGAGAGTTTAATTTGATAATAGCAGTAGGAGAGTAGTAAATGGCCAAATGAAGTGTGGATTACAATGGACACTCATCCAAATTCCTGCATGAATGTTGCGCCCCCCACCCCCACTTCCAGAACGTTCAGCTTCTGGAGAAAGACAGTACAGTTTAACCCTTTAACATTACATTAACGTCCAGAGAAATAATACAATTTAATCTTTTAACATTACAGTGGCATAGTGATAATATCATTGGGTTAATAATCCAGGCCCTCCGGTTAATGCTTTAGGTTCAAATCCCACTGTGGCAGATGGCAAAATTTTAATTAATTAAAAACTCATCTTAAATACAAAGCTAGCCTAATGTCGACCATGGAATCTTTGACTGTTTTGTAAAAGTAAGAACTAATATTCTTTAAGCAAAGGGAATCTGCCATCCTTGCCTGGTCTGGCCTACATGTGACCCACAGCGACTTGGTCATCTCTCAAACTGTTGTCTGGGCAATTCGGGATGGGTAATATATGCTGACCTAACCCAGTGACACTCACATCCCATAAATGAATATTAATAAAAATGATTACAATTTCAGTTCAAGGGAGTTGAAGAATTTTCCAAGGCACACAGAGTGGCACAAGGGGAGAATGTTACAGGGATACAACCCTGGAGGTCTACACAGTGATGGGTGAAATGACAGAGAATGTATCTTTTATTAATTCATTGATGGGATGCGGACATCACTGGCTGGGCCAGCATTTATTGCCCATCCTTGATTGCCCTGAGGGCAGTTAAGAGTCAACCATATCGCTGTGGGTCTGAAGTCATATGTAGACCAGACAAGAATGGCAGTTTCCTCCCCTAAAGATAATTAGTGAACCAGATGGGTTTTTCCTGATAATCGACAATGGATTCACAGTCATTATTAGACTCCTATATCCAGATTTTTATTGAAGTCAAATTTACCATCAGTCAACATAGGATTCAAATCCAGGTCCCTCGAACCTTACCTCAATAGTTCAGCGATAATACCACTAGGCCATCACCTCTCCTTCTCAAGGGCAATTAGGGATGAGCAATAAATGCTGGTTTTACCATTGGTACCCTCCATATCTTATGAATTTTGAAGAAAGGGAACTTTTAGAAGTCAGAATTAATGGCATAGTGGGACTAGTAATTCAGAGGCCCAAGCTAATCCTCTGGCCACATGGGTTCAATTCCCACCATGGAATTCAAATCTAATTAATTCACAAATCTGCAATTATAGAATCCTTAAATGTGGATGCAGGCCTGTCGAATCCACACCAACCCTTCGAAGAGCATCCCATCCAGACAAACCCTATCCCTGTGGCCCTGCAATTCCTATGGCCAATCCATCCAACCTGTACATCTTTGGACTGTGGGAGGAAACCGGACCACAAGCTTGTCTCTGCTATGTTGATCACAAAACTACCATTGACTGTTGTTAAAAAAAAAAACCCACCTGGCTCACTAATGTTCTTTTGAGAAGGAAACCGCCATCTTTAACCAGTCTGGCCTACACGTGACTCCAGACCCAAGTGACGTAGTTAAATCTTGACTGGTCAAGCTAAGCCAGTCCATTCAAGGGGCAATTTGGATTGGACAACAAATACCAGCCTTGATGGCAAAGTCCACACCCCTCGAATAAATTTCTTTAAAGTACATTTTTATCACCTGTTAAGTGTGACCCTGGACAGGCCAAGATCAGTCAAAGGCCAACGTTTGGGTGGATTTGACCAGAACAGCTGGAGCGCCCCCAGTCCTTGACTAAGTAGCCCAGGGCCATTATCATCCGAAACTGTAGCCAGGAAACTTGCTTTAACGTCTAACTTCCAAAAGATGACATCCCAGCGAGTGACTCCTTGCAATGTCCCACCCAGCCTGGGGCCTTCAGTTGTCACAGTGAGGTTTGAACCCCTGACAGCCTGAAGCTTTTCCCAAGGTGACAGAAATGAATGCTGAGCAAACCGCCATACTGTTCAACAAACTGATAAGATCCTGCTATTTAAAGTTTCTTTTTTTTCTTTCATTTGACAGGATCCAATTTAGCTTCATCAGAACCAGTAACACGGTTAAAGAATCAAGGTAAGTTTGACTTGAATCATGCCTGGCTACACAGCTCATCAACAGAACTCACATTTATATAGATTAGATTAGATTAGATTAGATTACTTACAGTGTGGAAATAGGCCCTTCAGCCCAACAAGTCCACACCGACCCGCCGAAGCGTATACCACCCAGACCCATACTCCTACACTTACCGCTTCACCTAACACTACGGACAATTTAGCATGGCCCATCCACCCTGACCTGCACATTTTTGGATTGTGGGAGGAAACCGGAGCACCCGGAGGAAACCCACACAGACACGGGGAGAATGTGCAAACTCCACACAGAGAGTTGCCTGAGGCGGGAATTGAACCCGGGTCTCTGGCGCCTTGATTGTAACAAAACAGTGTAAGGCACTTCACAGGTCACCTCGCCACAAAAGAAGATGTGAGATGATCAAAAGCTTTGTCAGAGAACTACGTTTTTAGGAGTGTCTAAAAGAAGGAGAGATTTTGGGAGGGAATTCCAGATGGGGACTGGAGATGGCTTCCATTAATTACCACCTGCAATCTGTATTGTACCGTCAACCTGCAATTACCATGCAGTGAGGGGAATGGACAGAAGTTAGTCAACCAGAGGGGTTATGCTGTTGTGTTTTACCCCCTCACTCTCACCCCATCCTTAGGATTCTGAGTGGGTGAAGCAGTATTGGTATAGGGAGAGGGAGCAGAATTAAGCTGTTCAGTTTGGATCAAAGCAGAACTGACCCTTGCATTCTGCCACAAAATAATCCCACAAGAATTGGGAGACTCTGTTTGTACAGTTTCTTTTGTAAACCTTATAAATTAAGACAAGCCATAACATCTCACCTGCAACTCATTGGCTGATGTGGTGTCAATATTGTCCGAGTCCCACCATTGTGTCTATCTCATTGGCTGACACAGTGGTGTCAATAGTAACTCAAATGTATTAACAGTTCAGCTTCCTGATCCTGACTAAGACTCTGCTTTTCAATTTGTTTCACCAACAGCTTCCAGTTTTACTCAGCCGGACCCACCAGCTATCCAGATGAAACAGACCATCAAGAATCGAGGTAACTTTAGTTGTGGAAGCTGCTTAGTTCATGACTTGAAGGGAGAGAGGATTACATTAAATGGGCTCTGTAGGTGGTCACCATGAGCAGACATGCCCTGAGTTACCAATGACCAGATGTGAGGATGCTATCGATAAAATCAAGTTGAAAGAGGGGGAGGGAAAGGAGCAGTTGATGAACAGAAGAGTCAATCACTTCCATGTCCTCCACCGTGCCCCTTTACTGCAAGAGTTGACTGTTTGCACAGATATCAGTGAGATGGAAGATTAAATTTGCCAATTCAGTAAGCTAAGACTATAAGACAGAGCAGCAGAAGTAACTCTTTAAGTACTGCTCTGCCATTCAATGGGATCATGGCTGATTTGGCAATCCTCAACTCTGCCTTCCTGCCTTACCCCATCACCCCTCGATTCTCTTCCTGATAAACAACCTATCTCAGCCTTGAATATACTTAATTACCCAGCCTCGACAGCCCTTTACGACAAGACCATAAGACGTAGGAGCAGAAATTAGGCCATTCAGCCCATTGAGTTTACTCCGCCATTCGATCACTGCTGATAAGTTTCTCCTGCTTTCTCCCTGTCACCCTTGATCCCTTTAACAATCAAAAACCTATCTATAAGACCTGGCTTGCCTTCCACCATAACTCCTTTGGCCCACTTTGGCTCCATATTTCTTGCCCAACCAGACTCTTTTGGCCTCAGTCTTTCTGATTTGCTCCAGCAGCATCCACAGCACTTTTCGCAAGGACAGTGAGCTCTCCATTCCCACCTTCCCTTTCTGTTGGGGGAATTGCTTTCGGAACGTCACAATCAGCCGTGTTTTCATCCGATGTTTCCATACATCTCACTCTAAGAGACTGACCATATTCTGACCTCAATCAAATTCTCAAATCTCCCTCCCTTTGAAGTGGGATGTCCTGGGTTGCCCTGCCAAGCAACTCCCACCACCTCCCTCACCCCACCACCCACAATCTATGGGCGCTGAGGCCAATTTCAGCTGTTGCCACTGTGCAGGAGAACCTTTTGAAAAGTAGATCCATTTGGTTTTCATTCCAGACAGTTGCAGTGGTTTTCAGTGGTCCAAGTACGTGGGTGGCACGATGGCACAGTGGTTAGCACTGCTGCCTCACAGCGCCAGAGACCCGGGTTCAATTCCCGCCTCAGGCGACTGTCTGTGTGGAGTTTGCACGTTCTCCCCCTGTCTGTGTGGGTTTCCTCCGGGTGCTCCCACAGTCCAAAAATGTGCAGGTCAGGTGACTTGGCCATGCTAAATTGCCCGTAGTGTTAGGTGCAGGGGTAAATGTAGGGGAATGGGTCTGGGTGGACTTGTTGGGCCGAAGGGCATGTTTCCACACTGTAAGTAATCTAATCTAATCTAATCAGATGGCTGACCATCACCTTCTGTAGGGTAATTTGGGTCAGCAACAAACTCTGGCTGTGACCATGAAAAAAAATCTGAATAACCAATGTCTCCAAGCCACTGTTCACTGGAGCTTAGAGTGCCTACTTTAAAATGCTCTAGAGTGCCTACGTTAAAATGTTCCAGAATGCATACGTTAAAATGTTCCAGAGTGAATACGTTAAAATTCTCTCTCCTTTATGTTTTAATCTAAACTCGGAACAGGGAGTTAGGAAAATTGACTTAATTTGGAAGATCTTCCAGTACGGAAGGAAGCCATTCAACCCATCTTTTGAGTGCCAGTTCATTAAAAGAGCAGTCCAATTTGTTCCGACATCCCCTACTCTCTCACCACCATCCCATAATTTTATTGCCCCTTCCATCGAGGACAGCTCCTTTGTAACATCTTTGTGCAACTTTAACCATTAATAATTTTTGATGTGTGCAACATATGAGCAAGCTAAATATAATTTGAACACGTAACTCATAAAATATTCTATGATAAAATCATACAGTACAGGCCCTTCAGCCCATCGAGTTTGTACTGCCAAAATATGCTACTATCTACATTTGTTGTACTTTCCCGCACTAAGTCCATAGCTTTGAATGGTAATTGTTCATCCAAGTATGTTTTAAAGGTTTTGAATATGCCTGTTTCAATTACCCTCCCAGGCAGTGCATTCCAGACCCCCACCTCCCTCTGGGTGAAGAATATATTGTGTAATATTGTTAATAAACTTACGATGATGATGCTGAAACTGATTGAAAATGACAACAGGGGCTGAAGAGGTGAACTGTCCTACAAAAACCCCACTCAACAATGTATTGCAAAAAAGGATAGTTTGAAATCTAGAAATATGATCTGGTTTGTGTCAAAACTTTATGCATGAGTTTTATTATGCTTTTTAAAGCCTGCATCTGCCATATATGAATCTAATGTTATTAAGAGTTAGAAGTTACATGCTTATGTAAACAGCTTGTATATAGCAACATTTTTTTCGAAGTTTTGAATCTTTCCCCATTGCCTTTTCAAGCAGCAGGATCAAAACTTTTGTTAACTGTTTTGCTGTGTTTGTTTTTAAAGTATCCCGTATCTTCCCCCCTGACTCTTTTTGAAATTCTTGTGCTCTGGGTACTGATCCTGCTCAACAGTGAAAGGGCCCACACTTGCAAAGCCTATTTGTTACTTCCTGGTTAGTTGTCCTTTGGAATTCGCCATTATGATTGGTTGCTTAGCCTGTTTGATGATGTCACTGTTGCCCAATATCGGAGATCCCCTATAACTGACAGTACAATGAAAATCACATTTAGAGGGCCATGGGGGGATCACTAGATCCCTTGGCATCTCAATGACCAATGAAGAAAGTGCAGTCACTATTATAATGGGTACTTGGCACATTCCCACCAACGCCAGTGTGATAATAAGATACTTTTGTGGACCTAGTTCCATAATCTATCCTCATTAGCTGAGGCTCCTCCTCTCCAGGAGGGGACTTTTCTGTTTTTTTTGTCCCCCTCGTTATTTATTTTTTAAAAAAAGAGTTTGTAACTCCAGGGAGGTGGAGTATGTGGGAATCACATTATCGGAAACGTATGAATGCACTGGAGAGAGTACAGAAGTACAAGTATAGTTCCAGGCTTGCAGCAAGATTTCGGTGTCCCTTGTACACCAGCTGCTGAAAGTAGGCAGTGAAGAAGGCAAATGGTATGTTGGTCTTCATAGTGAGAGGATTTAAATACAGGAGCAAGAACGTTGTTCTGCAAGAGTCAGGAGGGTGATGGAATACTCCCCACTTTGCCCTGGATGGGGGCAGCTCCAACAACACTCAAGAAGCTCAACACCATCCAGGACAAAGCAGCCCCCGCTTGATTGGCACCACACCCACAAACACCCACTGCCTCTGCCACCGACACTCAGTAGCAGCAGTGTGTACCATCTGCAAGACATACTGCAGCAACTCCCCAAGTAACATCAGACAGCACCTTCCAAAACCCATGGCCACTTCCATCCAGAAGGACAAGGGCAGCAGACATATGGGAACACCTCCTCCTGCAAGTTCCCCTCCGAGCCCCTCACCATCCTGACTTGGAAAAATCGAGAAACGTCAATTATAAGGATAGACAGAAGAAGTTAGGGATTTTCTCTTGGAGAAAGGAAGGCTGACAGGAGATCTCATAGCAGTTTGCAAAATCATAAGGGGTCTGCATAGATAGGGAGAAGCTGTTCCTGCTCATTTTAAAAAAAAAAATTAAATCATGAAGGGCATGAATAGGTTTTTTTCCTCAGTGTGGAGCAGTCCAAATTAGTTGGCATAGGTTTATGGTGAGAGGGGAAAGATTTTAAAAAGGATCTATGAGACAATTTTTTCACGCAGAGGGTGGTGCGTGTATGGACTGAGCTGCCAGAGGAAGTGGTGGAGGCTGGTACAATGACAACATTTAAAAGGCATCTGGATGGGTATATGAATAGGAAGGATTTGGAGGGATATGAGCCAAGTGCTGGAAAATGGGACTAGATTAATTTAGGATATCTGGTCAGCATGGATGAGACTGACCAAAGGGTCTGTTTCCGTCCTGCACAACTCGACGACTCAATGATGTGCAAAAGAAGCAAGGGTGATGTGAGGAACTTTTTTCACTCAGTGAGTAATTAGGGTCTGGACTGCACTGCTTGGAAATGTGGGGGAGGCAGGTTCAAGTCAGGAGGGTATTGGGTGGTTTTTTGGATAGAAATGGCGTGCAGGAAAAGACAGAATGTTGGCACTAGGGGAAAGAGCCAGTGCAGGTATGATGGGCTAATTGGCCTCTTTTTGCACTGTAATAATTGAGGAGTTCTGTGATTTGACTGATTTTCCTCACGACAGATTTCCAATTCCCGGCTAACATGGACGTTGGTTATAATTTTCAACATGAGGAGGATCAGCTCTATTTGAATCCGGTGACCAAACCCTGGAACTGCTACACCCAGGAAGATTATGCGACTGCTGTGCCCTACACTGACAATTCCCTGGAAGATTTGCAGGATGACCCATACAGTCAATGTTACATGAAAGACGAGCCTTTGGACACGACTAATTACGGATTTTACAGCCAATTGGAGGAGCTGCGGAAGTGCCGGGAACCCGAGGGCGTGGGTGCCACCTTTGACACGAATTACAACGTCTTGCCACCTGTTGAAGACCTCCCCATGGCTCCAGCAGACGGGGACCTCGACAATTACATGCTGAACATGGATTTTGCCAATGGCAGTGAGGAACTGTCCACCATCTTGGGCAGCAGTATTGCCATGCCCAATGAGCAGCCAGGATCCAAGGGCTGAGTGCTGATTCGCTCGCTGTTGGGTCAGAATACCGGGGGGTGGTGGGTGAGGGGGCGGGTGGCGGTGGGGAGGGGGATGGTGTATGTAGGAGGGCTGTTGTCATCAGGAAGGGGTGGGTTGAGAGGACAGCGCACTCCACTGCCCTACACAGCCTCCCACCCCAACTTGACGTACGCCTGTGTCTTCAGTTGACTTCCCCTCCACCCTTTCCCAGTCTCGCCCGTTAATGGCCATGACTACTTTCCAAGTCCTGCCGACTACTGAGCCCCCGTCCTGTGGACCTTCTCCAGGGCGATGGTGGGACTGACTCCATGCCAAACATGTGAGGAGGGGAAAAAAACAACTTATGGCTCCTCACTTCCTTAAATTCTGTTAACCCACAAACACTGTTCCCTCCTGAAAAGCCTCCCCATCCCTTACTGTGCATTATGTGTACACATGGAAGCCAATTAAAAAGGCAAGGATGAGGTGAAGGGAGGACAGTCTCTCAAGGATGCTATCCTTGCAATCGGCCCTCTTAACTCCTGGTAATCTCTGCATTGATGTGACTTTCAATCAAAGATTGATGAATCATAGTATCCCTCCAGTGTGGAAGCAGCCATCGAGTTCACAGTGACTGTCCAAACAGCATCCCATCCAGAGGCATTCCTCTGTCCTAAACCTGCAATTCCCACGGCAAACTCACCTAGCCTACACATCCCTGGACACTGCAGGGCAATTTAGCATGGCCTGCCCACCTAACCTGCATATCTTTGGGCTGTGGGAAGAAACCAAAGCAGACCCACACTGACACAGTGCAAACTCCCCACAGACAGTCGCCCAGGCTTGGAATCGAACCCCGGTCCCTGGCGCTGTGAGGCAGCAGTGCTAACCACTGAGCAGCCCACTGTATTGGTGAGGAAGTGGGAAGGCAGAGACTTGACATTCCAGGGACAACAGCGGGCAGTGCAAGCCCCACTTCTCTGGGGAAGGGGAGGAGATGGTGCCAGACTATTGGGCACAAGGCTGGCATAGCACTTCCCCTCCTGCATACCTTTCCACAATCCTTTCACAAACGAGGAGATTGTGAATTGTGAGCAGATTAAAAGAATGTAGATTTTGAAGATGTCTTGATACTTAAGATGCCCTTTAAAGTGCCCTTTTGTTCACTGACAGTGGAATTTTGGATCCAGGCTTTGGGATCTTGTTATTCACTTGTTAATTTTTAGTAAAACAAATACCATTCTTATTTTTATAATGAAAGTTGAGAAACTGAAAATGCACCTATTATCTGTGAAGTACTTATTGAACTTTTTTTTAAAAAGAATGTCTCTGTCTACATTTTAAGGATTGTTATTTCCAGCTGATTGTGTGGTCTCAAGGATTGTCCCCATGTCTGTTCACAACTTTTCCTGACAGATTGAAAGACTCTAGCATTTCCTATGGTGCTGAGTGGCTTTGTCTGTGATTTGTGAAACAGAGAGCCAGCAGTGCCCTGTTTGTAGGTGGAAAGTTCCGGAAGGCGGCAAAGGCTGCTTATTGATGTCTTGGACTGGCCAACTTTTCCATCCTTTCCAATCTGTTCAAAGGAGCAGATGCAGGCTTTTCAAACACTTACCTCCTCAAACCATCTTTCTCTCAACTTCGTTTTATATTTTGTTCCAAATTCTAATCCCCTCTCTCAGATCAGCTTGCATGAACTCTGAACCCTCGGCTTGTCCAAAGCTCTTGGGTGGTATTGTTACTTGCACCAAGTTCTGTTCATTCTGTCCACTGCTGATGGGTCACATGGGCTAGCTCTTGGGTCACATGGTGCCTGGATTTTAAAATCCTTGTCATTAGTTTTCCAATCCCTCTGTGCCCTTGTCCCCCACCACCGTGACTTCTCCTCCAGCTTCGAGTTTTCCGCACTCCTGTTTTAGCCTCTGGAACATCCCTGATTTAATCCCTCCCCCGCCCCGGCGCCCACACCTTTAGAGATCTGTGCTCTAAACTCTGGAGTTGTCTCTCTGCCTCTGCCTCTACCTCTCTCTCCTCTATAACCATACTATTTGGTCATTTGCCCCAATATTTCTGTGACTTGCTGTCTAATTATGCTTTGCCCTCCTATGTAGGTCATTTTATTACGGTAACGGCACAATTTAAATAAAACACAGCGAGGGAAAAGTGAAGAAAGTGTCCAATACAGACACAAGCCATCAATGTTCTCTGGCTTTCTTGATCCTCGCTTTGCCTTAAATGGGTTTATGTAAGATTTCCATTGGTTACCGGGTGGCAGGTAACTCTTTGTCCAGTATCAATGTCTACTTCTACACCCCTTCCTCTTTAGGGGGGTGGTGGGCACAGTGGTGACTGTTACTGGCTTAAACATTTCGGCTCCTACTCTGGGGTTACGACGTCAAATCCCATTAATTGTTGTGAAAAAAAAAGGAAGGGTTTGGAGGGATATGGGCCGGGTGCTGGCAGGTGGGACTAGATTGGGTCGGGATATCTGGTCGGCATGGACGGGGTGGACCAAAGGGTCTGTTTCCATGCTGTACATCTCTGTGACTCTATGCTTCCCTCCATGCGCTTTAGGGAAGGAAATCTTTACCCAGCCTGCCTTACATGTGACTCTGAACTTCTCTCTGAAATGGCCTGGCAAGCCACTCAGTTTAAGGTCAGTCGAGGACTGGGAGCTAATTGTGGTCTTGCCAGTGACGCCCATGTCCCATGAAAGAATTCTATGCTGACTCAGTTCTACTCACCGATGAGGTCGACTCACTGACAGGTGACTGACCTTTATCAGTGCAATAGATGAGAAACGAATCACGGTTGAGGAACGAGGTGTAATTAAAGTTAACGTTTTGGCTCCGGTGACACTGCCTTCGAACAGGACCTGAAACGTTAACTCTGATTTCTCTCTGATGCTGCCAGACCTGCTGAACTTTTCCAGCAATTTCTGTTTTTGTTTGATTTACAGCACCCGCAATTCTTTTGGTTTTTTGAGGTGGAATTAGCCGTTTAGACAAAGTGACTTTTATGGGATTTGTACATAAAAACAGAGGAGTCATGTGGCACAGTGGTAGTGTTCCTGCCTCTGAATCAGGAGACCTGGGTGTTCAAGTCCCACTGGCCCCAGAAGGGTGTTATGTCAGTGCGGTTGATTACAGTGATCTACAGATAAAGATGATAAATATTCCACAAAGGATAGATTGACTCTGTTGCTTCAGACTCAAGTGTGGTCATAGAAAAATGCTGAGGTTATGGTTTTGAATTGAACGGAATGCTACTTTATTGAAACAAAGACTGATCAATGCTTGTGGAAAGATGTCCAGTGAGAGTTTCGTTCTTGTGGAGAGTCCAGGGGATTTTCAACAGAAGCTGGGGCAGTGTAGACTTGCCAAGTGCAATTAAATGTATCATGTCACTTATGCTCTCCCCCCCCCCACCCCAACCCAACTTGTCCAAACGCTCAAATCTTTAATCAGCCAGTACAACAGTCTTTATGATACATTGAGCCAATGAAATAGCAAAAGAAAAGACTCACCCTATCCAATGAACTGTGAGCCAAACCGTCTTTTAATTTCACCGTTTTCATGTCTGGTAAAGAGAGGACAAAAATAATCTGTTTTATTTTAATGCAAGAATGGGGGAGGGGGGTGTAGCCCACTTAGCACTGACAGGAGGATTATCTTTGCTCAGAGGGTGGTGAATATTTGGAGAACTGTGGGTGTTCAGTCTTTTTGAGCATTTCCCAGATGGAAATCGATGGATTTCTTGATCTTAAAGGCAGCAAGGGATGTGGGAGTAATGCGGGGAAATGCTGTTGAGGTTGAAGACTAGCCCCGAATATATTGAAACGCTGAGCAGGCTTGAGGTGTTGCATGGCTTACTCCTGCTCCTGTTTCCTATGTTCCTATAAATTGATCCTGGGGTTTTCCCAGTCTATACAGTTCCAGCTGACAAATGGAGCTTGACTTGTTGGTTTGAAAGGTCCGTGGAAGGGAGGGAGGGAGAAAAGGATTTCTGCAAGAGTTGAGATAAATTGCAAGTTGGTGTAACCGATGCTGCAGTGAGCCTGGATAATGAAGGTGAAATTCTGTGTATATGGTGTATGTAATGTAAATAAATAATTAACTTAACTACAATCGGGAGTTTCCGAACTGTAATTCCAGTGGTAAAACAGGTGTTAGTTAATTCCCCTTGGCTGCTTGGAGCAAGAATGTGAACATTAAATATTGATTAAAAAGTGATTGTGTCTGTTTATCTCATTTTACACCCCAATGCCACATGTGCATGTCACACTCCAGGCACTGTACTGTCATTGGATGTCGTGGGAGGGTGGTGAGGGGAAGTGGCAAGTGCGGGAAGCTGTGTGACTGAAAGCCAGCCTGCTCAGCGAACCAAGAATTCATGATCTTCACCAACAAACAGAGGCCATGTGTGGGTCCTATTGAGGGATGGGAGCTGAAGAAAAGCATTTTGTCCCTTCCAGCCTGCTCCACCATTCAATAAACTCATAGCTGATCCTTCACCCTTACCCATGTCCCTTCATTCTCTTTGAACCCCAAAGCAATCAACTGATCTTTGCATTCAATGACAGAGCACCCACAGCTCTCTCTCTCTCTTTCTCTCTGGTAGAGAAAACTAAAGATACTCAACTCTGAGCGAGGACATTTCTCCTCATCTTGGTCTGACGACTCGGTCTGGGATTGTGGATCACTGTTCTGGATTCCCAACACCAGCCTCCCTCAATACCCTTCCCACTAAGAGTCCCCTCTCTCTTGAGGGAGCCTGAGAGGAGTTTACTCAGAAATCGAGTTTGCTACGGTTAGCCAGTGATGCTCCTGTGAGCTGTCACTACTTTTTAAGAAGGTGCTGTTTGCATGGTTGGTGTTCTTGAGATGGAGATGGGTCCTGATTGAAGTGCAGCTGTTTGAAGGAGGAACTACTGCAGCACTGGCCGAGATCAAACTGAATTGAATTGGCTTTATTGTCACATGAGTCTAGTGAAAAATTTATATATCGCTACTTACAGCACCATTTTAGATACAAAGGTACCCAGGCACAGCTTCGTTAGTTACAAGATCCTAGACAATAGAGAAATAAAATTTCTAGGGTAGCAAAAATGAAAGTTCAAATCAACAGACCACGCTGGCACCTAGCTTTCAGTCCTCATCAGGCTCTGGCTCCAGACTGTGCCAGGCTCCACCTTGAGGACTGAGAGGCTGGGAGATCACTTCAGACCACCATGTCAGGCTAAGAGGACGCCATGCCGGAAGGCCACTACGCCAGGCCGTGAGATGGTCATGCCACAGAACCTGGGTGAGAAATGATTTCCCAAGTTGTTAAAAATCACACAACATCAGGTTATGGTGCAACAGGTTTATTTGGAAGCACTAGCTTTCGAAACGCTGCTCCTTCATCAGTTGGTTGTGAAACAGGACCATAAGGCACAGAAGTTATAGCAAAAGATTACAGTGTTATGCAGCTGAAATGATATGTTGAACAAACCTAGATGAAGTCTTCCACCTTTTAGAATGGGTTTGCTAGTTTCGGTTCTTTAATATGTAAGTTCAGAACTTCTTTGAAGTCACATTCTCAAGATAACTTAAGGTTTTATCACAGCTCAGAGAATACATTTAAGGTGTGAAGTTAGAGTCTGTCTGTATCCCAATCTTAAGGCAGACAGGTTCTATTTCCAAAATAGGAATTTATAAAATATTACAAGGATTGACTGCCTGTAGGTTATGCATTTTTTTAACAAAATAGAAGGTATCTGCAAATATAATTGTGCAAATATAAACTCACCCCATAAACTTCTGTGTGTGTGTGTGTGTGTGTGTGTGCAGGGGAAAGAGACAGAGTGAGTGTATGCCCGCACATACACATATAAGTTTAGGGGGTGAGTTTATATTTGCAAAATTATATATGCAGATACTTTCTATTTTGCTCAAAAAGCATACATCCTGCAGGTAGTCAATCCATGTAATATTTAATAAATTCCTACTTTGGAAATAGAACCAGTCTGACTCAAGATTGGTATACAGACAGACTCTAATCTCACACCTTAAATGTATTGTCTGAGTTGAGATGGCACCTTTTGTTATAAAACCTTACGTTAGCTTGAGAATGTGACTTAAAAGAAGTTCTGGACTTATATATTAAAGAACCGAAACTAGCAAACCCATTCTAAAAGATGGAAGACTTAATCTAGGCTTGTTCAATATATCATTTCAGCTGCATGACATTGTAATCTTTTGCTATAACTTCTGTGTCTTATGGTCCGGTTTCACAACCACCTGATGAAGAAGCAGCACTTTGAAAGCTAGTGCTTCCAAATAAATTTGACCGACTATAACCTGGTGTTGTGTGTGACTTTTAACTTTGGCCACCCCAGTCCAACACTGGCCCCTCCAAATCATGGTTCCCAAGGTTTGGCTGGTTTGGATCAGTACTTGCTGCAAATGCTTTATCTGGCTATCAAACCTCTCTGAAGCTGTCAATTTTTAAGGCTTTATTAGGTGCAACGTAGGCAATAAAACTGATGGCAATCACACATTATTTCCAGATTAAACTCACGTCATGCTCTGAAGGAGTGACTCAATCAGTGTCGTTCCCTCCCCCCCACCTCTGCATGCCATTAATTACATCGTCATGAGAAACATTACCCACTGTGACATGTCTGACATAACAAGGACAAATCATCACAAACAGCTCTCCATTTGGTTATAACATGTCACAATAGTGCAGTTGGGTATAGCTGGAAGCCATTCAGCCCACAATTCCACAAGATTATGGCTGAGCTCTAATTGACCTCCATTTACCAGATATTGTCAATATCCTGCCAAACCTTTGGTTTTAAAAATAATAACTGATCAGTTGTAGAAGAGAGTTCCAGATCTCTACTGTGAGAAATGTTTCCTAACTTCCCTTGTGAAATTTTCTGGATCTGACCCATAGTAGCAGAAGCAAGCCATTCAGCCCAATGGAATGCATCTGAATAAGTATACGAATAGGAAGACTTTAAAGGGATATGGGCCAGGTGCTGGCAAATGGGACTAGATTAGATCAGGATATTTGGTCGCATGGGCGAGTTGGACCGAAGGGTCTATTTCCATGTTGTACATCGCTACGACTCTAAGTCCATTCCACTATTCAATGAAGACTGCTCTCCCCAAGTCCTGGAGCCACCCAAACAAATAACAGAAATTATTTCTCTTTGTCAACCCCTTTCGTCAAATCACCTGCCAATCTTCTAAATTCCAGTGAATTCAATCACAGTTTGTAAAATCTCACCTCAACACCTTTGAAGAGTACTTCCCATCCTTGATTTGATTTTTTTGATTTGGTTTATTGTAGTCGCATGTACCTAAGTACAATGAAAAGCTTTGTTTTGCAAGCAGGAAAGGCAGATTGTAGCACACAAGGACATACAGATCATAAGGTGCTTAGAGCGAGGTGTACATGATTACAACTGAACAGGAGGTGCGCAAAGCAAGATCAACATTATTTGGAATTAGAGATATCCATTCATCAGTTAATTAATGGCAGGGAAGAAGCTGTCCTAGAACTTGCTGGTGCGTGTGTTCAGGCTTATGTATTTTCTGCCTGACAGAAGAGGTAGCATTATTGGGGTGGGAAGGGTCTTGGATGACATTTGCAACCTTTCTGCAGCACTGAGAAGTGTAACTGGATGGGAGGTTGGCTTCGTAATGGCCTGGGCTACGTACGCAACTTTCCGTGATTTCTTACCATCCTGGGCGGAGCAGTAGCCGCTCCAGACCATTATGCACCTGGATAGAATGCTTCCTATGGTGCAGCTGTAGAAGTTGGTGAGGGTCCTCATGGACATGCTGAATTTCTCAAGCTGCCGGAGGAAGAAGACACATTGTTGTGCCTTCCTGCTAAATGTCTGTTGCGCTCCCTGCTGTCCTAAGGTGTGAGGCACAGAGCTGTGACAGTAACTCCAGGTGTGGTCCAACCAGGACTTTGAACAACTGGAGCTAATCCTGCGCATCCAATGTTTCTAAATATAAAGACTTATTAGCTTTTTGTTTGAAATTATATAGACTTTCCCAATCTTACACAAGCTACTACACGTTCTGAAAGCAAAGGCAACACTTCCTTGTCCCAATGCACTGAGTTCTAGCTCTTGACAAATACCCAGCTTTTAACACTCTGTTTACAATTGCTCTGATTTGTGGTTTTTGTGCAGGGTTGCATTAGATTTTACACAGGAGCCTGGCACCTTTACGTCGGAGATTATAAAACAGCCCTTGACGTATCCTCATGGAAACATCTTTAATCAGAAGTCACACGACACCAGGTCATAGTCCAACAAGTTTATTTGAAATCACAAGCTTTCGGAGCACTGCTCCTTCACCGGGTGACTTAGCCTGATGAACGATGAGCGCTCTGAAAGCTTGTGATTTCAAATAAACCTGTTGGACTATGACCTGGCATTGTGTGACTTCTGACTTGACCCACCCCAGTCCAACAGCAGCTCCTCCACAATCTTTAATCAGTCAATTTGTCGGAGGAATGTGGAAGGGAACGGTTTAATTTTGCAGTTCCTCTCTACAACCTTCTCCAGGGCGATTAGGAACAGGCAGTAAATACCGGGCCAGCTGGTAACACCCACATTCTGGATTAGTGGTGCTGGAAGAGCACAGCAGTTCAGGCAGCATCCAAGGAGCTTCGAAATCGACCTTTTGGGCAAAAGCCCTTCATCAGGACACACCCCAATGAATAAATAATCAAAAACATTTCAGTATTCAAACAGTGCTGTTACATAACCTTGTACACCATAACCACCGGTAATAAAACACAAATCAAAATGGTTGTAAGCAGAATGCAAGATGCAAATTTAAACATTTATGGGGCTGTGATGTGAATATTGTCACTGGATTAGTAATCTACAGCACCAGGCTAGTGTCCTGGGGGCTATGGTCTGAATCTCTCCATGGTGGGTGGTAAAAACTGAATTTGAATTGAGTAAAATCTGGAAATGAAACCAATTGCAACTATTGTCAATTGTTGTAAAAATCCATCTGGGTCCCTCTTTAGGGAAGGGAATCTGCCATCCTTACTCGGTCTGGCCTACATGTGACTCTAGACCTACAGCGACGTGGTTGACTCTAAACTACCCTCTGAAATAGCCCAGAGGGCCAACCAGTTCAAAGGCCAATTAGGAACGGGCAATAAATCCAGTGACACCTTCATGCCTCATAAGAATACAGGAAAATAAAAGCTGAGCGACTGTTTTGTAACAAGGTCTTGGGCTAATTAATCTGTTGTCATAGCAACACAGATTCTATGCTGATCTGAGCTCTCACCTCACAATGCACGTACAGATCCCACGTCATTTCCTGCCAGGCTAGTGCAGTGGAGAATTTTAACTATACCCAATCTCAAACCCCATCAATGAACAACAAACAGATGACAAGGAACGTGAGGGATTATAGAACAAGGAAGAGGTCTTATAGACTTGTTGCAGGCCGAGATTCCTCAACAGCATCAGGAGCTGTATTGAGAACAAACCCTTCCCAACTCCCATGCTCTGGCTCCCCCTTGGAGGTGTGTATGGGGGGAGCCATAGCAACAGCATCAGGGAGTTTTGCCATTCATGAGGTCACATGGCTACCCTATTATGGAAAGATACAAGATTCTGAGGGGAGCGCTGACAGGGAAGATGGTGAGGACATGTTTCCATTAATTGGGGAATCTCAAACTAGGGGACATAGTTACAAATAAGGGGACACTCACTTCAAACTGAGGTACAAAAGGAATGTTTACTCCCACAGGGTCATGAATATCTTGGAATTCTCTGTCCCAGAAGTTTGCGATGGCTAGATCATTGAAAACATTTAAAGAGGATGTGGATAAGAGTTTTGAAATACTGGGGCTTTGAGGAGTTAGCACAACAGACGGGAGGCCTGCGGCACATCAGACATGATCTTATTGTATGGCTGGACAGGCTTGTGAACGTAAGCATATATCAACAAGATCATAAGAACTAGGGGCAGAAGTAGGCTGCTCCAGCATTCAATACAATCCTGGCTGATCTCATCTCAGTCTCAACTGCACTTTCCTGCCCACTCCCCTGGCCCATTACTCATTAAAAAATTGTCGATCTCCTCCTTAAATTTACTCAATGTCCTGGCATCAATCACACTCTGGTGTAATGAATTCCACTGATTCATGATCTATCCTCTTCTGTTAGCCAGAAGGTATATGTTTGTCTACACACACAAAGAGATTCGAGAACAGCTTCTTTCCCGCCGTTATCAGACTTCTGAATGGACCTCTCAAATTTTGCATTTAATGTTGATCTCGCTCTTTGTGCACTTTCTCTGCAGCTGTAACACTGTATTCCCTGCTCTGTTCTATCACCCTTTGCATTTTATATGGCATGATCTGCCGGTATTGCACGCAAAACGGAAGTTTTCACTGTATCTAGTCACACGTGACAATAATAATTCAAATCAAAATTTCTCCCCACCTCTGTTTTAAAACCACTGCCCCATCTTAAAATTATGAGCTCTCATTCTCGACTGACACAACACGAGGAAACTTCCTCTCTTCTTTTAGTTTGTTAATCCCCTTTAGCATCTTCTATATCTCAATTAGATCTCCTCTCATTCTTCTAAACTCCGAAGAGTACAGGCCTAAACTACTCAATCTCTCTTCATAATACAAACCCCCTCAGCTGTGGGGTTGAACTGCCTCCAGTACAAATACAATGGGCCCAACGGCCTACTCTTGTTCCTGTTTCCTACGTTGCTATGTCACACACTATATATCAGAAACTCAAGGGGAAGACTTGCATTTATATGACACCTGGCATGACCTCTGACATCCCCAAAATGCTTGACTGTTGATGAATACTTTCTGAACTGTAGTCACAGAGTCATACCACACGCAAACAGACCCTTTGGTCCAACTCGTCCATGCTGACCAGGTTTCCCAAACTAAACTGTGTTTGGCCCATATCCCTCTAAGTTGAGAGTGTGTTGCTGGAAAAGCACAGCAGGTCAGGCAGCATCCGAGGAGCAGGAAAATCGACGTTTCGGGCCGGAGCCCTTCATCAGAAACGCTGATTTTCCTGCTCCTCGGATGCTGCCTGACCTGCTGTGCTTTCCTAGCAACACACTCTCAACTTTGATCTCCAGCATCTGCAGACCTCACTGTCTCCATATCCCTCTAAACCTTTTCTACCCATGTTACCTGTCCAAATGTATTTTAAATGTTGTAACTGTACTTGCATCTTCTACTACCTCTGGCAGTTCATTCCACACACGAACCACCCTCCGTGTGAAAAGGTTACCCCTCAGGTCCCTTTTAAATCTTCCTTCTCTCACCTTAAAATTATGCCCTGTAGTTTTGAATTCCCCTACCCTGGGGAAAAGACCTTGACTATTCACCTTATCCATGCCTTTTTATAAACCTCTCTAAGGTCACCACTTAAATCTACTGCGCTCCAATGGAAAATATCCCAGCCTATCCAGCCTCTCATATCAAATCATCCAATCCCAGTAGCACTCTTGTAAATCTTTTCTCTGATTTAATAATATCCTTCCTATAGCAGCATAGCCACCGTCATAGGAAATGCAGCAGCCAAGTGATGCACAGAAAGATCCCACTAACTACAATGATTATCGGCCCAAAGGTGTAGGTTGAGGGATGATTATTGGCCAAAACATCAGAGAGTTTCCCATACTTTGGAACAGTTCCACGGGAAGGGACAAACAGGATCTCAGTTTGACTTTTCACCCAGAGGTCAGGGCAGCATTCGAACAGAATCACACTGGAGTGTAGGCCTAGGTTAGGTACGCAGGCCCGTGAACTGGGATTGTCAATCTACCCCGTCAATATCCCAACGTCAAAGATAGATTTAAAAGGCTCACAATAGACAAAGGAATACAGGGTTAGTGTGGGAGGAGACAGGTACAGAGATACAGAGAGGTTTGTGGATGGAGGTTCCGGAATTTAGGCCCTTGGCAGCCACAATTGCCAATGGTGCAGCAATTAAAATCATGGATTTTCAAGAAGCTGCAACTGGCGGGGAGGTACGCTATCTCAGCGGTTAGCATTACTGCCTCTCAGCGCTAGGGACCAGGGTTCGAATCCACCTTTGGGCAACTGTTTGTGTGGAGTTTGCACATTCTTCCCGTGTCTGCATGGGTTTCCTCTGGGTGCTCTGGTTTCCTCCCACAGTCCAATGATGTGCAGGTTAGGGTGGATTGGCCGTGGTAAATTGCCCCATGGTGTCCAGGGTTGTGCAGGTTAGGGTGGATTGGCCATACTAAATTGCCCCATGGTGTCCAGGGCTGTGCAGGTTAGGGTGGATTGGCCATACTAAATTGCCCCATGGTGTCCAGGGATGTGCAGTTTAGGGTGGATTGGCCGTGCTGAATTGCCCCATGGTGTCCAGAAATGTGCAGGTTAGGGTGGATTGGCCATGCTAAATTGTCCCATAGTGTTCAGGGATGTGCAGGTTCGGGTGGATTGGCCATGCTAAATTGTCCCATAGTGTTCAGGGATGTGCAGGTTCGGGTGGATTGGCCATGCTAAATTGCCCCATGGTGTCCAGGGATGTGCAGTTTAGGGTGGATTGGCCGTGCTGAATTGCCCCATGGTGTCCAGAAATGTGCAGGTTTGGGTGGATTGGCCATGCTAAATTGTCCCATAGTGTTCAGGGATGTGCAGGTTCGGGTGGATTGGCCATGCTAAATTGTCCCACAGTGCCCAGGGATGTGCAGGTTAGGGCGGATTGGGCATGGTAAATTGTTGTGTATTAGGTGGGTTAGCCATGGTTAATGCAGGGTAACAGGGATGGGGTGGGTCTGAGTGGGAAGGTTGGTACAGACTCGATGGGCCATAATGGCCTCTCTCAGTACTGTAAGAATTCTGTGAGTAGAGCGATCCTGGTGGACGGTACTGAGAAGGGGAGGGATTTTGAACGAAGACAACAACATTAAAAATGGGGAACAATAAAATGGGATAGGAAGTGAATGGGCCTTGACGTGGTTTGGAAAAGCTCAAGGTTCTGAGGGAAAGGTGCAGTTTGAATTAATGCATGAATCATGGTGGTACAAAATCCCACAGAACTCCATTTGGTTTGTACACAGCTAGGTGAGCTGGGGTGCATGGGGGACAATGGTAAGTGGATGCTCCTGCGAAGCAGAGCGACATCAAATTCCTCATACCCTGTCTCACTGGAGGGTCTGTGATGCCCTCTGTGGTCGACCAGCTCTGACCCTGTGAAAGTGCGGGCAAGGTAAAGGAAAGCAGCAATGGCACTCGCAGGATTGAAACTCCTGGGAGAGGGGAAGAGAAGTTAAACCCTGAGTGGGGTGTTGGGGGGAGGGAATAAACCAGTGTCGATGTTATTGATAATATTTCCACAACAGGAGCACTAGTAATAAATTCCATAGACAAGATTCAGGCTTTGCTGGTTGCTAAGAAACAGCTCATTGGAGGGAGTTTTGTGTTTCATGCATCTCACCTCAATAACATCTGACCAGAGTGATACCCCATGGAAAGCCCCAGAGTGAAGGGGGGGGGGGGGATTCCCCACAGGGTTGATTATCTAGGGAATCTTAGCAACCAACAAGAAAAAAAAACAACAGACAATCCCGGAAACCTAACGCGCATTAACCCTTTGTGGTTTCCGTGCTGTCACTCAGATCAAAAATGAGCCAGCACTGCTTTCGAAGCCTCGTGTGCTTTTACATAGCACCTTTTCAGAACTCGTTCAAGAGATTTCAGTGACCCCAACTGCCCCTTGAAAAGGAGGTACTGAGCTGCCTTCTTGCACTGCTATGTTCTTTCAGGCCTTGGTGCAGGTACACCCACAGAGATGTTAGGAAGGGAGCTGATTTTAACCTTTAAGGTCGTAACACAGCCCAAGATGCGACCAGACAGAATTTATCGTTGTGTATCCTAGGAGTGGCAATCCAAGGCTTGGTCAAAAGAATAGGTTTTTAAATTGTTTTAGTTATTCGCTCATGGAATGTCAGCTGTACAAGCAAGACCACAGTTATTACCCATTTCTAAATGCCCCTGAAAAGGTGGTGATGAGTTGCCTTCTTGAATGACTGCTGTAGTGTAGCTACTCTTAGACTCTTGCTATAGAGAGAAATGCAGTGTTTACAGCTAGCAACAGTGAAGGAACAGTGGTATAGAGAAGAGTGGGGGGAGAGTGACTTAAGGTGGGGGGGGGGAGCTGGAATGCTGAACACAGTGACACAAGACTCAGACTGGATCAAACTTCAGTGCAGCCGACATGAATACAGTGAGGAACCGGGCTGATGTTATCAAGAATTCAACAGGGCAGAGGCGGAGACAGTGTGCCCTCACAAACAAACAACCCACACAGCATCAGATTTGAGTGGGTTTTTCAAACTCTGCTGTTCAAACCACGGTGGGGGGAGTCAGGAGATTTCCTTTCTCAGTTTTTCCATTGTCTGTGGTCGGCCTTGAGTCAGACAGGGCTGTTTGGAAGCCGAGTATTACCCTTCAGCGACCCAGCTTGTTAACTCCTTCCTGTCCCCTCGCCAGCAGAAGAAAGCATCCGCATTTCTTCCAAACCCCAGACGTTGCGAACTACTTTACAGTCAGTGAGGTGACTCGTGAAGTGTAGCCTCTGCTGTAATGGAGGATTATGCACGGCAGTCCAACTTTGCACACAGTAAGCTCCCACAAAACAGCAACATGATCATGACCAGACATGGGGGTGGGCAATAGATTGTCGCACTGCATTATCTGTTCACAAGCCACACTGAACAAATGGAACTTGGTAGCATTCCAATCTGATTACTGACCTCCTTGTTGGCTGCTTTCCCATCGTCATGCCAACAGTTTTGGGCCAAGTTGATGGTGGTTCCCAGGCAGTGACCCACGAATACAATAGCAGAGACCAGTGCCTTGGAGCAGCAGTTCAACAGGAGTAAGCTTATCAGCAAACTACTTTCATATTAAGCTGAACAAATGGGAGGTGATGGCCTAGTGTTCCGGTTGCTGGACTATTAATTCAGAGACCTTGGTAATGTTCTGGGGACCAGGTTCATATCCAGCTGTGGTGGTATCTGAAATAACCTGCACAGAGGCCAGTATCCCATCACTAAGTCATATTTTTCTTTACCTGTGCACAATACACTGACTGTGACCAGCCAGCTTGGAGTCAGTCCCCTGAACTGAGGAGATTCAAAATCTTCTGGTTATATTTCTTTTTTCTCCCTTCCCCACGCTACTGTGAAACAGTGGAAGGGCTTATTTCTCCCATTCACCCACGTCTTGTGGGTGTAGGTCTAGGGCGCAGTGAGAAAACACTGAGTGCATGATTGAAACATTATTCATACTCCACCACTAGGAAGAAAAAATCATCCGAATTGCCAGTGTCGGCAATGCCTATGTGAACGAAAAAGTGAAGGGGAGGGCAGGGACTAAATCAAAACAGAATCGGAGGGGGAAATAAGGCACCCTACACCCCGTCATACCCATCTCTCCTTAAGGAGGCCGAAGAGTATTGGTAGACACCGCGTGCTCCATCTCCAGGGACACCCAGGCCCGAACATAACCGCGGAAGAGGGGAACGGCCATAACGACCCCATCCATGACCCGCTGCCTGGACCTATTAATGGCCAGGTCCAGGAGCTGACTCACGAAGAGATTCAGAATGGGGGGGGGAAGAAAAACATCTGGAATTAATGACAACCACCTGTCAATTGTCAGGGGGAACAATCCGATCTGGTACATTAATGTCCTTCAGGGTAAGAAATCTGCCATCCTTACCTGGTCTGGACTCCACAAACACAGCAATGTAGTTGACTCTTAAACTGCCCTCTGGGCAATTAGGGACAGATAATAAGTGCTAGCCTGGCCAGCGATATCCCCATCCCATGAATGAATAAGAAAACAGGCCTAAGTGGCTCTATTAATACATAAACCTTGCTGTTCTTTTCAGCTGCACAGGTATTCACTGTTTCTCTTTCTTGATCGACACAATAAATTTTCTGCACATACTGTGGAAGCACAGTGGCTCAGCACTGCTGCCTTACAGTGCCTGGGACCTGGGCTTGATTCCAGCCTCAGGTGACTGCCTGACTCTGCACTCCCTCAGTACTGCTAACGGTGTGGGGAATATCTACATTTGTACACAAATTTCTCACTCAGGGATTTCAGCATGCGTTGTTCCAATTCAGGAGTAAGAGAATAGACCTTTTTTTTAAAATCCCTACCACATTCTTGCCTTAGAGAGGACTCATTGAATCCCTACAGTGTGGAAGCAGGCCATTCAGCCCATCGAGTCCACACCAACCCTATCTCACCTAGACACATCCCACTCATCCTGCACTTCCCGTAGCCAATCCACCATGACCTGCACATCTCTGGACTGTGGGAGGAAACCCACGCACACACGGGGAGAATGTGCAAACTTCACACAGACAGTTGAAGGGCCACCAATGTGCCAACACTTGGTTGGGTCTGATCAGTCAGGGTAATCGAACCTGATCAATCCATTGGCAGATCCTCAAGGTCCTCCGAAAAGGGCGCGAAGACTCAGGAGGATAAGAATTGCTACAAAACCCCACTCAGTGCAGGAAATCGAGAATAACACAGAGAGAGAAGACATCTCCAAGACCATTGGAATAAGAAGAAGATATCACCAAGTGGAGTCCAGCCATGTCCTAGTGTGACGGTATACGATGTACAAAGTTAAAGCATAGTTTGCAGTGTTTTTCATTAGTTTATAGTATACTTTAGTGTTCTAATATTAATTATGTTCAATAAACGAATATTATTGTTATAAGAGTCGACTCACAGTTCTTTTGTTGAACATAAGAATTTGAACACACTGTATGGCAGGTACCACATCTTACATTACAGCAGTAACTACATAGCAAAATCACTCTGCTGCCTTTAAAGTACACTAAGCTGATCACAGATTGTGCAAAGTATCAGTCTCCAAAGTCACCTTGAATGTGCAATGAATCCACAGCTCAGTGGGTAGTACCTTCACCTCTGAGTCAGAAAATTCTGGGTTCAAGACCCACTTTGGCGACTTAATCTCAAACTTCAAGCTGAGATACCCAGTGCAGTATAGAGGGAGTGCTGCACTGCCAGAGGTGCCACTTTTCAGATGAGACATTAAATAGAGACCCTGGTCTGCTGTCTCCAGCGGAACCAAAATATTTCACAACAAAAGGAGAAAAACAGGGAGGTTGCCCACTACCCTGGTCAATATTTATCCCTCAACTTCAAAACTTAAAGAAACATCACATGGTCGTTATCACACTGCTGGGAGCTTACTGTGCAAATTGTCACAGTTCCTACACTGCAACATTGATCATGCATCTAAAGTAGTCAATCAGCTGTAAAAAGCTTTGAGGCGACTTGAGGATGTGGAAAGTGCTATATAAATGCAAGCTATGCTTCTTCAGTTCCTCACCTAGTGTGTGGGAGCTTGCTGTGTGCAAAAATTGGTTGCTTCATTCCCTACACAACAACAGTGATTTCTTTCTTCATGAGGCTGTGGGCATTGTTCAGTGCCCATTCCTATCTACCTTTCCACTTGCTAGGCAGGACACAATCCTGTTGTGGGTCTGGAGTCACATGTAAGCCAGACTGGGTAAGGACAGTAGCTTTCCTTCCCTAAAGGACACTAGTGAACCAGATTTTTTTAAACAAATGATGGTAGTTTAATGGCAACGTTAGCTTCCAATTCCAGAATTATTAACTAAATTTAAAATTTTGCCTGTGGTGGGATTTAAACCCACATCCCCCAAACTAAGCTCCCTAGATTACTAACACAGTGATATTACCACTACACCATCCCATCAAAGATAACACGTAGGTTATAAAGCACTTTGGAATGTGCAATATAAATGCAAGTCTTTATTTTCACAAATGCCATTCAGTTCCCTATTCATTACAGTCAAGAAAGCATGAGATGTCAAGAACAGGGGAATCCCACCAGTATTTCGAGTTAACAGAGATGAAGATGTCATAAATAGAATGTAGCCAGAGAGGAAAAAAAACACATTGCATATAAACACAGCTGGGGAGGAGAAACTGATATAATATCTGAAGCAAATACAGAAATTGCGGGAAAAGCTCAGCAAGTCCAACAGTATCTGTGGAGAGAGATCAGAGTTAACATTTCAGGTCGAGTGACCCTTCTTCAGAACTGATTTCTCTCCACAGATGCTGTCGGACCTGCTTGAGCTTTTCCAGCAATTTCTGTTTTTGTTTCTGATTTACAGCGTCCGCAGGTCTTTCAGTTTTTATTGGTATTTATCCCATGTTTCCCATAAAGACAGAGCCACGTTAACATTATCAGTTGGGTTTGCTGTGTGATTCATTTAGGTGTGTTCGCATCTACACATTTTCACATGCAGGGCCCTGCCCTTTGAAAACAGAAAGGACTTGTCCATATAACATATATTTTCAATTAAACAAAACAGATGGTGGATGGCCAATCCCTGCCACGTGCCTCATGGTAATACTTTGACCAATTACAGTAGACTTGCCTGGTTTAAATTTAAACAAAAGCTTGTCAGTTAACTGCTCCCTAGCACATTTGCCATAATAATGCCTCTAACCAATCAGAGTCCACTTGCCAATTCCGGTTTAAACTGTCAGATTTGGCATTCTTGCCATTCTAACCTGACAAGTGAAAGTCAAAATGGTATGACAGCTTGTCTCTTTTTTCAGTAATGATCAAGTTTCACCAAACTAGTTTTTTGGCCGTACAGAACTTTAATATCGCTGATAAAGGGACACTGATTGTTGAAGCTTTTTAGATTTGTATTCATTTGGACATTTCACAAGAAGTACCAAAGAAAAAGGAAAACAATATTTATACTTAGTTAAAAATCACACAACACCAGGTTATAGTCCAACAGGTTTAATTGGAAGCACACTAGCTTTCGGAGCGTCGCTCCTTCTTCAGGTGATAGTGGAGGGCTCGATCCTAACACAGAATTTATAGCAAAAATTTACAGTGTGATGTTACTGAAATTATACATTGAAAAATTGATTGTCTGTTAAGTCTTTCATCTGTTTGAATGCCATGATTGTTTTATTTCTTTTTTAAACCTTTTTTAAAAAGTTGCATTCTCAGGTTAACTGTTAACAATGGTGATAAGCCAGACAATATGTTGAAGGTGTTAGCCGCCTGTGTTCTCTGTCTATGCCATGATGTTTAGATTGAGTCTAATCTAAATACTGAGATAATGGAGTTTTACATAAATTTATGCAGTTTTTGAGCTCAGAGTTCTACATGAATGCATGCAGTTTTTGAGCAAAGTACAATGGAATCCTGCAAGTACAAATTCACCCCACAAAATATATGTGTGCATGTGGGTCTTTGTCTGTGTGTGTGTGTGTGTCTGTCTGGTTGGGGGCCGTGAGTGTGAGAAAGTGTATGTGTGTGTGTGTAGTGAGTGTAGAGTGTTTTAAGTCTGTGAGGGGGTGCATATGTGAGTGTGGGAGTGTGTGTGTGTCTGTAAGGGTGTGTGTGAGTGTCTGTGCGCACATCTGTGTATATGTGTGTCTGTGTGTATAGGAGTACGTGTGTGTGTGTGTGTGTAGGAGTGTCTGTGTGTGTGTATGTATAGTGCAATGGTGGTCACCTGTAACGTGACATGAACCCAAGGTCCCGGTTTAGGCCCTCCCTATGGGTACCGAACTTAGCTATCACCTCTGCTCAACCACTTTTCCCTTCGAGGGGGGAGTCTGGAGCTGGGGGACGATGGTTATGGTTTCACAGTAAGGACAGAGTTGAGGAGGAATTTCATCCACCAGGCAGTCACAAATCCTTTGAATGTTCTACCCCCAGAGAGTGGTGAAGGCTGAGTTACCAAATATATTGCAGGCCAAGTCTGATAAATTCACATGCTGGAGGGGAATGGAGAGTGATGTCAGGGTGGGGGGACATGCAAGGAAGCAGATCAGATCGAAAGGTGGAACATGCTTAGTGACTGTAAGAGCCAACTGCTGCTTCTTGTAACACTCTTGACCACTCCCTTGTATCTTAAAGAAGACCTGAATTTTAGCATCTATTTCTGTTGGCTGCAGAGAACTGCGAGAGACTTCATAACATTCATTCAATCTCTCGCAGGCTGGATTTTCAGATCCCTCAGCCAGTTGCCAGTATATATTGGCACCAAATATAGCTCATGATCTCATCCACTCCCATTTGTTTAGCCTTGGACTGCAGCCAGGGAAACTCCACAAATTTGACCCTTCTGTCATTAACTTTCCTGCAACTTTCAAGGCTGTGACACAGCTTCCAGTTAACCAAAGAAAGGGAAGATGGCATTACCTCTATCAGCCTTTACACAGTGCCTTTTCAGGACCTTGAAAAGCGATTAATGGGAGGCGATGTCGCTGTGGTGCTATTGCTGGGTCCTGGGTTTGAATCCTGCCATGGCAGATGGTGGAATTTGAATTCAATCAAAATCTAGAATTAACAATGGTGACCGTTGAAACCATTGTTGATGGCTGAGAGGGGGGAAAAGTCCCATCTGATTCACTCTAACCATTTAAGGAAGGAAATCTGCCAGTCTTACCTGGCCTGTTCTACATGTGACTACAGATCCACAGCAATGTGGTTGACTTTTAATTGCCTTCTGGGGTGGGCAATAAATGCTGGCCTAGCCGGTGGCACCCTTATCCCATGAATTTAAAAAGAATATTGACAGAACAGCTTAATTAGAGGTAACAAGATAAAATTATGGGCGGCACGGTGGCACAGTGGTTAGCACTGCTGCCTCACAGCGCCAGAGACCCGGGTTCAATTCCCGCCTCAGGCGACTGACTGTGTGGAGTTTGCACGTTCTCCCCGTGTCTGTGTGGGTTTCCTCCGGGTGCTCCGGTTTCCTCCCACAGTCCAAAGATGTGCAGGTCAGGTGAATTGGCCATGCTAAATTGCCCGTAGTGTTAGGTAAGGGGTAAATGCAGGGGTATGGGTGGGTTGCGCTTTGGCGGGGCGGTGTGGACTTGTTGGGCCGAAGGGCCTGTTTCCACACTGTAAGTAATCTACAGTGGTTAGCACTGCTGCCCCACAGTGCCTGGGAGCCGGCTTCGATTTCAGCCTCGGGTGATTGCCTGTGTGGAGTTTGCACGTTCACCCCGTGCCTGCGTGGGTTTCCTCTGGGTGTTCCGGTCTCCTCCCACAATTCAAAGATGTGCAGGTCAGGGTGAATTGGCTGTGCTAAATTGCCCGTAGTGCTCAGGGATGTGTAGGTTAGGTGCATTAGTCAGGGGTAAGTGTAGAGTAGTAGGGGAATGGGTCTGGGTGGGTTACTCTTCGGAGGGTTGGTGTGGGCTTGTTGGACCGAAGGGCCTGTTTCCACATGGAAGGGATTCTATGAACAATTATCGAAATTTACAGCATGGATAGACAAGTTGTACCACGTAGCCTGTTTATCCCAGTAAACAAACAGCCACTCAGTCTAATCCCACTTCCCAGCTGCCTTACAAAACCAGAGGACAGCTAGCTCTCTGCAAGCACAATTGCACCCAGTGTCACTCTCCTGCCTCTTCTGTCATCCTATAGATCTCTCCTCTCCGGATAACAGCCCAAGCTTCATCTTTGGGAAAGTTCTTCTTGTCTCATTCAGCCAATGCATTCCACTTGCTGAGTGAAAAGGTTTCTCTTTCCCTAATAATTTTCAGCACTTCAACTGCATGTCGAATTCTAAAGGGTTTCGGCCTTGCCTTCCATTTTCAAAGCCTCACCACCCTCTGGGTGAAAAGCTTTTCCCCACGCCTCCTCTCTTACTATAAAACTGTGTCCCTTAGAAACTGACTCCCTCAAACAAGGGGATTAGGGTCTTCCCTTTCAGACCCCTTATATCAATATGTGTCAACTCTTTCTCCCCTCAGCCTCCTTAGGGTGTAGGAAAAGGTCTTGTGACACAGTGATAATGTGCCAACCAGGAGACCTGGGTTCAAGTCCCACATGCTCCAGACGGGGTGTAATAACATCTCTAACAGGTTGATGAAGAAATATTTTAGAAAAGTGAATTCAGCCCCTCTACTGTTCAGCTGAATCATGCTTGATCTTCTATCTCAGCACCATTTCCCTGTTATATCTTTAATATCCAGATATTATTGTCCCTCATTATGTAAATTCTCTAGTCCAGGCAACCTCCTTGTTTTGTAAAAGGGTCACCACACCCAAAGCGTTAACTCTGGTTTTTCTCCACAGGTGCTGCCAGACCTGCTGAGTTTTTACAGCAACTTCTGTTTTTGCTTCTTGTAAACCTCTTCTGTACTTCTTTAGTGAGAGCACTGATTTTGCTCAGTGCGGTGACCAGAACTCTGTCTGTGGCCTAACCAGTGGTTTGGCCAGCTGGCCAGCTTACAATCTACACCTGGGCTAGCAAGACTCTTGAGTCCCTGCCTGACCTACTGCCCTACCCTGCATATTTTCAATGATTCATTGTGTCCACAAGGGTTTCACTAGCAACAGCTTACTTCTGAAATGCAGTCAGTTGTCATGGAGCCATGTGCCACCAAGTGCACAGTAAGATCCCACAAAGAGACTAATAACTGGGCCTGCAGCACGACAAAGGCTCACTTGATTTATAAATGGGATGATGGTGTAATCTTCAGAGGACAGACAAAGCCTGTATCCATTAGAGTTTAGGTGAATGAGAGGCGATCTTATGGAAACACACAAGGCTCTGACAGGACTGGATGATCTGGAGACTGACATAATATTTCCCTCCTTAGAGTGAGCAGAATGAGGGGACACGGTTCAGCAACAGAGCACTTCCAATTACAACGGAGAGGAGACAAAATTCTGATACTGTATATCCCAACCCTTCACCTTTCACTGTAACATTTGGATATACTGATATACTCCACACCCCTCACTGTAACACATATATACCCCACAACCCTCACTGCAATACTCTGATATACCCCACAAGCCTCACTGTAATACATTTATACCCCACAACCCTCACTGCAATACTCTGATATACCCCACACCCCTCACTGTAACACACTTATATACCCCACAACCCTCACTGTAACACACTTATATATCCCACAACCCTCACTGCAATACTCTGATATACCCCACACCCCTCACTGTAACACACTTATATACCCCACAACCCTCACTGTAACACATATATACCCCACAACCCTCACTGCAATACTCTGATATACCCCACAAGCCTCACTGTAATACATTTATACCCCACAACCCTCACTGCAATACTCTGATATACCCCACACCCCTCACTGTAACACACTTATATACCCCACAACCCTCACTGTAACACACTTATATATCCCACAACCCTCACTGCAATACTCTGATATACCCCACACCCCTCACTGTAGTACACTGATATACCCCACAACCCTCACTGCAATACTCTGATATACCCCACAACCCTCACTGTAACACACTTATATACCCCACACCCCTCACTGCAATACTCTGATATACCCCATACCCCTCACTGTAACACACTTATATATCCCACAACACTCACTGCGATACTCTGATATACCCCATAACCCTCACTGTAACACACTTATATACCCCACAACCCTCACTGCAATACTCTGATATACCTCATACCCCTCACTGTAACACACTTATATATCCCACAACACTCACTGCGATACTCTGATATACCCCATTACCCTCACTGTAACACACTTATATACCCCACAACCCTCACTGTAACACATTTATATATCCCACAACCCTCACTGCAATACTCTGATATACTCCACAACCCTCACTGTAACACACTTATATACTCCACAACCCTCACTGCAATACTTTGATATACCCCACACCCCTCACTGTAACACATTTATATACCCCGCAACCCTCACTGCAATACTCTGATATACCCCATACCCCTCACTGTAACACTCTGATATACCCCACGCCCCTCACTGTAACACACTGATATACTCCACACCCCTCACCATAACACACTGTATTACCCCACACCCCTCACTGTGACACATTTATATATCCCACAACCCTCACTGCGATACTCTGATATACCCCATACCCCTCACTGTAACACTCTGATATACCCCACGCCCCTCACTGTAACACACTGATATACTCCACACCCCTCACCATAACACACTGTATTACCCCACACCCCTCACTGTGACACATTTATATATCCCACAACCCTCACTGCGATACTCTGATATACCCCATACCCCTCACTGTAACACACTGATATACCGCACAACCCTCACTGCAATACTCTGATATACTCTACACCCCACACTGTAACACACTTATATATCCCACAGCCCTCACTGTAACACACTTATATATCCCACAGCCCTGACTGTAACACTCTAATGTAGCCCACAACCTTCACTGTATCACTCTGACATAACTCACACACCTCACTGTGATACTCTGATATACCCAGCCTGCACACTGCAACACTCTGACATACCCCCATAGCCCTCACTATAACACACTGAAATGTCCCACATCTCTCACTGTAACACTCTGATGTACCCCACACCCCTCACTGCAACACTCTGATGTACCCCACACCCCTCACTGTAACACTCTGACATACACGACACCCCTCTCTGGGATTAGCCAGATTCCATATTAACACACTTTGATCCAGCCTTTATCACAGTTTTACTGGAAACATTGCGTCGTGTTTCAGATCAATCCTCTGTGACAGTTCCTCAACACTTTACAAGCTGAATGTTGGTAAATGGACTGTTCTCCATGTCCCTTCCAGAGAAGCTCATATGTAATTTTAATCTTTAATAAGAGATGCTTTTCAATGATTCACAGAACTCTCTGCGATTTACTTTGTTACTCCAGACCTCGGATACCAAACTGCCTTTGTTTTGAAATGCAACATAAAAATTAACATCTCTCTGACCTTGGCAGTTGAAATGTGGCTTAAGACCAACTGTCCCTATCGCCACCAAGGGCTTGGGCAGTAACATTGGAGATAGCACCAAATCATCCATGACATTGTTATCTTTGACCTCTGCTGAACAGCATTCTACTTTCACGTGTAAACCTGGCTTCACCCAAATGCTGTTGTCAATATTCCAATTCATGTGAAAAAAAACATGCAAATTAGGAACAGGAGTGGGCGAGTCAGCCCCTCCAGCCTGTTTTACCATTCCATACGTTCATCGATGATCTCATCGTGCTCTCTATTTTCTGATAAACCCCATTTCTCTCGGACTCAGTCAAGCATCTGTCTAACTCATTCAACATACTGATTAACTTGTCTTACGCTGTTCCCTGAGGAACAGAATTCGATAGTCTGAACCAGCATATTATAATAAGGACTGTACAATACACTAATGCTACACTGAGGGGTGTGGGGTATATCAGAGTGTTACAGTGAGGGGTGTGGGGTATATCAGAGTGTTACATTAAGGGGTGTGTGGTATATCTGAGTGTTACAGTGAGGGGTGAGGGGTATATCGGAGTGTTACAGTGAAGGGTGTGCGATATATCAGAGTGTTACAGTGAGGGGTATGGGGTATATCAGGAGTGTTACAATGAGGGGTGTGGGGTATATCAGTGTTACAGTGAGGGGTGTGGGGTATATCAGAGTGTTACAGTGAAGGGTGTGCGGTACATCAGTGTTACTGTGAGGAGTGTTCGGTATATCAAAGTGTTACAGTGAGGGGTATGGGGTATATCAGAGTGTTACAGTGAAGGGTGTGCGGTACATCAGTGTTACTGTGAGGACTGTTCGGTATATCAAAGTGTTACAGTGAGGGGTATGGGGTATATCAGAGTGTTACAGTGAGGGGTATATCTGAGTGTTACTGTGAGGACTGTTCGGTATATCAAAGTGTTACAGTGAGGGGTATTGGGTATATCAGAGTGCTACAGTGAGCTGTATATCTGAGTGTTACAGTGAAGGGTGTGTGGTATATCTGAGCATTACAGTGAGGGGTATTGGGTATATCAGAGTGTTACAGTGATGGGTATAGGGTATATAAAGGTGCTACAGTGAGGGGTGTGGGGTACATCTGAGTGTTTCAGTGAGGGGTGCAGGGTATATTACAGTGTTATAGTGAGGGTTAGGGATATAACAGAGTGTTACACAGAAGGATATGGGACATATCAGTGTTACAGTGAAGAGTGTGGAATGCATCAGAGTGTTACAGCAAGGAGTGTGGGTTTATCAGATTGTTACAATGAGGGGTGTGGGGTATATGAAAGTGCTATAGCAAGGGTGTGGGTTTATCAGAGTGTTTCAGTGAGGGATGTGGGGTATTTCAGTGTTACAGTGAGGGGCATGGTGTTTATCAGAGTGTTACAGTGAGGGGTGTGCAGTATATCTGAGTGTTACATTGAGGGGTGTGGGATATATAAGATTGTTATAGTAAGTAAGGAGTGTGCGAAAACTCAGAAGGTGTTTACAGTGTGCGGTATAGCTAAGTGCTACAGTGAGAGGTGTAACTGTGCGATGTATCAGAGAGTTATAGTAAGGGGCGCAGGGTATATCAAAGTGTTGCGTGAAGGGTGTAGGGTATATTAGAATGGTACAATGAGGATGTGGGGCGTATCAGAGTGCTTATAATGAGGGATGTGGGATGTATCATAGATATATCAGAGTGTTACAATGAGCAGTGTAACAGTGTGGGATAGATCAGTGAGCTACAGTAAGCGTTGCAGAGAATATCAAAATGTTACAGAGAGTGGTGTGAGGTGTATCAATGTTATAATGAGGGGTATAACTGTGTTACATTGAGGTGTGCATATTATAAGTGTTTCAGTGAGGGCTGTGGAATACATCAGAGTATTGTATTTAGCTTTCTGAGGCATATACATGCATAATATTGAAGTGTATTCCTGTGTCATACTGAAAAATCTGAGGCATCAGCATGTTATAGCAACGTATCTGAGGTACATTACTGTTTCACTGAAGGGTGTGAGATATATTTCAGATTATTGGGAAAACGTCCGGTTGCCTTTGTCAAGAATATATCAACTTCTGCTGTGCATGGACAGTGTCCAAGAATATTATGGCAGCAGCGACTGGCTCACTGAAAGAGCTTCTGTCATGGGGAAACTCCGACACACGTCACTAAAGGCACAGCTTAACCAGGATTCGGTTGTTATTTAATGTGTCCCCAGTCGGAGGTAGAGGAAACAAATTCCACACTTGTTCAGTGGTTAAAGATCATATAGCTGCATGGGCCTCCCAATTATTCTAACATACAAGGAATTCCAACAGGAAAGAAACCAAAAAATAAGGAAAGAGTCTGCATCGGGGGCTGAAGGGCCTGTTCTGTGCTGTACTGTTCTATGTTCTATTTTTATAGCCCTTTTCACATTCTCAATGTCCCGAAGCACTTTGCAGTCAGTGAAGGGTAGTCTCTGCAGCCACTTAAAAATGCAGCAGCTAATTTAGATATAGATTCCTTACAGTGTAGAAACAGACCCTTCGGCCCAACCAGTCCACACTGACCCTCCGAAGAGTAACCCACCCAGAACCATTTCCCTCCTCACACTAACACTAGTGGGTAATTTAGCATGGCCAATTCACCTAACCTACACATCCTTGGATTGTGGGAGGAAACCGGAGCACCCAGAGGAAACTCACGCAGACACCCGAGGCTGGAATCGAACCTGGGACCTCGGTGCTGTAGTGCTGACTACTGAGCCATCATGCCGCCCCATTTACACACAGCAATCTCCCACTAACACTGTTCTGGCGGGGCGCAAAAAGGATATGTTTGTCTAAGACGTAGGTCTATTGGGGAACAGAAGTGGCAGACAAGTTAAACATTTTTACTGAACTCGATAAATTAAACCTCACTGAATTATGGATCCAATTTGTGAAGGTGCCAGTGTTCAACTGGGGTGAAGAAAGTCAGAGGTTACATGACTGCAGGTTATAATCCAACAGGATTATTTGAAATCACAAGCTATTGGAGCGCTGCTCCTTCATAAGGTGAAGTCAACTTCAGAGATTGATAGATTACTGACAATGTAAAGGTTTATGAGAATAGCAAGAATAAAAAGCATCAAAGGATTCAATTGGCCATGAGAGCATTAAATAGCAGGGCTAGTAGTACGGGGTAAAAATATATTAAAAAGAAATGTCAGGATTTGTAGTCACTTAGGGACTGGCTCTGGGCTGACTGGTCAGAATCCATGCACTATGCTGATATAAACGGTGATTCGGTGATGGAATACTGACCTCTCTGTGTTGCAAAAGAAAAATAATTAAATAGCAGTGTGAGGGCTCGTGGGGCACAGTGGTAGTGTCCCTACCAGTGGACCAGGAGCCCCAGGTTCAAGCCCGATCTGCTCCAGATGGTATGTAACGACATCTCTGAACAAACTGGCTACAAATATTAAATGGCAGGGCAGACTCGATGGGCTGAATGGCCAACTCCTGTTCTCCGAATTACGGTGCCTGGACCTTATGGGGTTAAACTTTGGCAAGAGTCAGAGACTCTGGGGAACGGAGTGCGTACTGGAAGAGAATGTGTGAGCAAGCGATTTCCCCCTCTGCAGCTGGGCTGCTAACGTGAACAGGTCTCCCTCTACAGGAGGACTCAGATCTAACTCTTGCTGCACTTGCAGTCCCTCCCTCCCTCGGTCGAGGCACAGCAATGGGGAGAGAGGGAGGCCAAAATGGCGAGTCATTTTCCTGTCCTTCTCCCTGGGTGGCAGGTCACGAGTAGAGCAGCTGATGCTTTAATGGGTGACAGGGCGGGCAGGGTGAGGAAGGAAGACAGATACCAGCTTGTCAGACTGAGAAGTCACCTGAGCAACTTGCTCTCTTGCATGCAAATTAATGTCATGTGCAACTCAGATGATTTCAAAAATGTGTCACATAGACCAGAGTGCTGCAGGCCAGTACTAAATTTGAACTGCATTTACATTCTGCCTCCCCCACAAACCATCACAGGCTGGTGACAGCTGGTTACAGCCACTCAGGCCCATTTACCTGTACAGCAGCAGCTATTCATCTTCAGAAAAATACATTTTCTGCAAACTATCTGCCCCTTTGAGTTGGCAACCCCAGTCTTTTGCAACATACGGGGTCCCTGCGAGTGTTTCGCCCAGAAAGGTGACCGAGAGGGTGTTTAAGGAGATCTATGAGAGTGCGTCAGTTTTTGACGGGTTTCAGAGAGAGTACCATTATTTGGAAGGGTTGCCGAGAGTCCATCGGTATTAAAGACAGTCTGTATATCAAAGGTCAGTATTGGAGGTTTGTGGCAAGGCGTCAACATTTGAGACAAGCCCTGAGGTGTATGCAGGGAATGGGTGAGTATTTCTGTCATTCTGTTCTGAATGTGTGAATTATTCTGTTATTAAATCTGGTCAGTCACATCACTTTGACACTCCTATAAGAACTGTGTTTGAGCTTCAGTACAGTTCAAACATGGACCTCAACAAAGCACTCTGTCCAGGGGAAACTGACCGTCCAAGACAGTGCTGACATGGCCTCATACAATGAGATCAGTAACCAGCTTAACGCAATGCGATGGTGACTGTCCTGGGATACCGCAGCGCGATTAATATCATTCTTTTTAACCAACAGGCAAATTTAATGACGCATCGGAACACACCTCAGGGAACATCTTGTCCCAAATAGAGAGTTAAAGATTAGTCACGCTTAGAGGACTAGCCCCAGTACTATGCAATTGTCAGACTTGGAACCCCGTGATGCTTTCATTTTTAGATTTTAGTTCTGAGGTTAATGTAGTTTTGATGAACAGATCCCTTTGTGCCCTGACTAATGGAGTACACCAGCTGATGCAAAGTTAAGGGCCACACATTTGTTAATGAAAAATTCATTCATGGGACCTGGGCGTTGCTGGCTGGACCTAGCATTTATTGCCCCGTCCCTAGTTGCCCCCCAAGAAGGTGGGGGTGAGCTGCTTTCTTGAACTGCTGTAGGTAGATCCACAATGCCCTTGGAGAGGATTTTTTTCCCTCTTTGTTGTAAAAGGACAAAATCCTGATAATTATGACTATTTATGAACAGGAGAGGTCAACTCTGCAACCAGAGGTAGACCATTTGGTCCCCCAAACCTGCTCTACCAATCACAAGATTGTGGCTGGTTTGGTGGTGTTTCAAAATTCCCCATCTCATTTACCCCAATAACCCCGGGCTCCGGTGAATATCAAGAATCTATTCCGTTAAAAAATCACACAACACCAGGTTATGGTCCAACAGGTTTATTTGGAAGTGGCTGTTGGACTATAACCAGGTGTTGTGTGATTTTTGTAACTTTTGTCCACCCCAGTCCAACACCAGCACCTCCATATCATGGTTGAAATATTCAGTGAGCCCGCCACCACAGGAAGAGAATTGGACAAGCCTCAAAGAATTCTCCAACCTCTTCTGTCAGGCAGAAGTTACAGAAGCTTAAACACACGTACCAGCAGGTGCAAGAACAGCTTCTTCCCTGCTGTTATTAGACTGCTGAATGGATCTAGGTGAAAGTGAGGTCTGCAGATGCTGGAGATCAGGACATGCAGATCCTGGGCCTCCCCCACCGCCACTCCCTCACCACCTGACGCCTGGAGGAAGAACACCTCATCTTCTGCCTCGGAAGGGTGGTTCAGTGATTAGCACTACTGCCTCACAGCGCCAGTGTCCCAGGTTCGATTCCAGCCTTGGGTGACTGTCTGTGTGGAGTTTGCACATTCTCTGCACGTGCGTGGGTTTCCTCCCACATTCCAAATATGTGCAAGTGTTACATCGTCCAGAGTTGTTAGGTGCATTAGTTAGAGGGGGGTGGGTTACTCTTTGGAGGGTTGCTGTGGACTCGTTGGGCCGAAGGGCATGTTTCCACACTGCAGGGAATCTAATCTAACAATTTAACCCCAGGGCATCAATGTGGACTTCACCAGTTTCCTCATTTCCCCTCCCCCCCCCCCACCTTACCTCAGTTTCAACCTGCCAGCTCAGCATGACCTACCTACCAATCTTCCTTCCCACCTATCCACTCCACCCTTCGCTCCGACCTATCACCTCCATCCACCTATTGTACTCTTAGCTATCTTCTCCCCAGCCCCACCCCCCTCCCATTTATCTCTCCGCCCCGGAGGCTCCCTGCCTCATTCCTGATGAAGGGCTTTTGCCCGAAACGTCGATTTTCCTGCTCCATGGATGCTGCCTGACCTGCTGTGCTTTTCCAGCACCACTCTAATCTTGACTCTGATCTCCAGCATCTGCAGTCCTCACTTTCGCCTTGCTGAATGGATCTCCCTAACTTCAAATCTAACGTTGACCTTGCTTTTGTGCAGCTCCTGTGCAGCCACAACCTTGTGTGCCTCACTCTGTTCTTAACACCTCTGTATAAACATCTACAGGTCCCTGAATGCGGTGTACTGCACACAAAACAGAACTTTTCACGGCACTCGGGTACAAATGACGACAATAAACCAAATCGAATCAAAACCACTTCAATCAATCATTCCTCTGTCCTCTAAATGTCAGTGAAGAATGTCCAATATTTCCTCACAAGAGCCCCTCGAAGATGTGTCTAAGACCACAAATGTTAAGTTTGAGGCAGGGAGGAAGTGGCTTAGAGGAGATCTGAGAAAATCTTTTTTCATCAGAGGGTGGGAAAACATGGAACGTGCTGCCTGAGAGGGTGGTGGAGGTGGGTATGCTTGCAACATTGAAGATGCATCTGGATGAGCACTTAAAATGCCAAAGCATAGCAGGCTATGGACCAAGTGCAGGGAAATGGGATTAGTGTAGTTTGGTTGGCATAGATGTGGTGGGCCGAAGGGCCTGTTTTGATGTTGTACGACTTTATGATTAACACAACTCATTCATACCACTTATCAATCTAGTAAACTCCTCCTCTGAATTGCCTCCCATGCATTTATATTCTTTATTACATAACTGTACACTGTATTCTCAACAAGGCTCTGTGTAAATGACACATCCTTACTTTCCCGCTCAATTCCGTTTGTAATAAAGGAAACTGTCCCATTATACACGCACACAAACTGCTGGAAAAGCTCAGCATGTCTGGCAGCATCCGTGAAGAGAAATCAGAGTTTATTTTTCAGGTCCAGTCACCCTTCTGCAGAAGAAAACGTTAACTTTGATTTCTCTTCACAGATTCTGGCAGATCTGCTGAGCTTTTCCAGCACCTTCTGTTTTTGTTTCTGATTGACAGCATCCTCAGTTCTTTTGGTTTTTAGACGCCTCAACAGCTTTCTTAATTTATCCATCTACCTGCAGAAACATGTAAAAGCCCCTTACATCTCTGTTCCTGTACACAGTTTTAAACTGTATGATTTAATTTTTACTGACTCTCCACATTCTTTGTGGGCGGCACGGTGGTTAGCACTGCTGCCTCACAGCGCCAGAGACCCGGGTTCAGTTCCCGCCTCAGGTGACTGTCTGTGTGGAGTTTGCACATTCTCCCCGTGTCTGTGTGGGTTTCCTCCGGGTGCTCAGGTTTCCTCCCACAGTCCAAAGATGTGCAGGTCAGGTGAATTGGCCATGCTAAATTGCCCGTAGTGTTAGGTAAAGGGATAAATGTATGGGTGGGTTGCGCTTCGGCGGGTCGGTGTGGACTTGTTGGGCCGAAGGGCCTGTTTCCACACTGTAAGTCATCTAATCTAATCTAATATTCCATCTGCCTCCTTGATTACGTACGTACTAGTATCTAAAAACATACCAACATACTAATTTCTTGTGGCTCATGGTCTAGAACACCAGATCCCTCTGCACCTTGGAATCCCAGGATCATTCTCCATTTATGTAATACCCGAGTAAATCAACAGCAATGTGACCAATGCAATTTGCTGTAAATCTGAAATCAGAATACACAGGGAATGCTCAGCAGGTCGGCTGCCTCTGTGGAGAGAGAAACAGAGGTAATATTTCAGATTGATGACCTGTCTTCAGTTCTTCAACCTGAAGCATGAACTCTGTTTCCCACTCCACAGGGAATGATTTTAACTGCTTCCCCAGTCAGCTTATCAGCTGTATTTTTAAGCAGAGCTGTTCTGCGTTTGCAACAGAACAGTAGCTGAAGTGTAACAGATGAAGATGTTTGAAAACGCCCTGTGGCATTGCAGATGGGAGTTTCACAGGACTTGATATTACACAAGATTAACATTATATCAGATCAAACACTCTGCTGTCAAAGGCCAGGCATCGGCCCATCTAAAACTTGAATGTCAAATTCACGCTAAGTAAACACTGGATCAGCTTGTGCAAAGGCAAAGAAGCTGCAGATACCGTGACTCTGTCGCAAAGAGTTGCGAGTCTGTGAAACGCTTACCCTGTAAGTATGGTGGAAACGGGACCAGTGAATAATTTTTTTATGTGGAGTGTTGGACTTGGGTGGGTAAAGTCAGAAGTCACACGACGCCAGGTTATAGTCCAACAGATTTATTTGAAATCACAAGCTTTCAGAGCGCTGCTCCTTCGTCAGGTGAAGTGGCAAAGAAGCAGCGCTCCGAAAGCTTGTGACTTCAAATAAACCTGTTGGACTATAATCTGATGTCATGTGACTTGACAATAAATTTGGAGACAGAGGTGGATAGATTCTTGACTGACAAGGGAGTCAACAGTTATTGGTGATCAGTGGAACTATGGAGTGAAAGTTTCAGTAAGATCACAGCTAATCTGATTGTATGTCAAAGCAGGCTAAAGGGGCTGAATGGCCCTTCATTACTATGCTTGTTCTTGCAACTTTTATTGTTAGAACAATTAACTGTTTGGATTATTCACACAAAAATGAATCCGTAGTAGATTATTTTCTGATTTGTTTTCAAATTATCATTGCATATCATGAACCACAATTTAGACATTCGTTGAATCTTGCAAGTAAGATTGCCTGGCGGTGCAGGCTCGAAGGGCTGAATGGCCTACTCCTGCACCTATTGTCTATTGTCTAAGTATCACAGCAGGAGGCTATTTTGCCTGTCCTACCTCTGCTGGTTCTTTGGGAAATCTTTCCAATTAGTGCCACGCCCCTTCTCCATCACCCTGCAACATTTTCCTCAAGTATTATCCCTTATCTTTTTGAAAATTACTGTTTATTCCCACTGCCCTGTATCACCACAACTGGATTAAGAAATACAAGATTATAACAATAGAGGAATTAGAAGCAGCAGGAGACCAATCAGCCCCTCGAGCATGCTGTACCATTCAATATGACCATGGCTGTTCTTCTGTCTCAACCTCACCTTGCCACCCATTTCTCAAATCCCCGATTCCCTTAAATATCAATAAATCCATCAATCCCAGTCTCAAAAGTGTTCAAATAATGGTGCGCTCACTATCCTCGAAGGTAGGGAATTCTAAAGATTCACAACCCTTTGTGTGAAGACATTGCTCATCTCAGTCTAAACCATTAGCTCCTTACTTTGAGCCTGTGCTCCTGTGTTCTACCTTCCCCAGATAGGGAGCAACAACCTCTCAGCATCTATCTTGATAAGCTCTTAACACAATGTACCCGCAGTACATGGACGGCAGTGGTTCAAGTAGGCAGATCACCACCACCTTCTCAAGGGGCAACTAGGGATATGCAGTAAATGTTGGCCCAGCCAGCGACACACATGAATGAAGAAAAACTCTTGTATGCATCAAATGCAATCACTCTCATTCTTCTAAGCTCTAGCGAATATAGATTCAATTTACTCAGCTTCTTATTATAGGGCTGGAGCATAGATGGTCGAGAGGCGACTTTATAAAGTTTTTAAACAAATGAGGGGTATAGATAGAGTTAATGGCAGTTGTCTTTTCCCCAGGATAGGGGCTTTCAAGACTAGGGGGCACACTTTTAAGGTGAGAGGAGAGAAATTTAACAAAGACATGAGGGGCAATTTTTTTTTTTACACAGAGGGTGGTTCGCATGTGGAATGATCTTGATTTGACTTGATTTATTGTTACATGCACCTAAATCATATGTGAAGCTTTGTTTGCAAGCAGTACAGGCAGATCATAGTAATCAAGGGTGATCATAGGGTGACAAATAGAACTTGGACAGAGTTTAAAAATCACACGACACCAGGTCATAGCCCAACAGGTTCAATTGGAAGTACATTAGCTTTCGGAGAGCTGCTCCTTCATCAGGTGGTTGTGGAGGATACAATTGTAAGGCACAGAATTTATAGCACTTTTGCTATAAAAAGCTAGTGTGCTTCCAATTAAACCTGTTGGACTATAACCTGGTGTTGTGTGATTTTTAATTTTGTACACCCCAGTCCAACACCAGCATCTCCAAATCAAACTTGGACAGAGTGAGACATACAGGTTACTTAACCGCACAAGACCTGTGCAAAGCACGATCAACAATAACAACATTATTTGAAGTTAGTGTGTCCATTCATCAGTCTAATAATGGTAGGGAAGAAGCTGTTCTTGAACCTGTTGGTACACGTGTTCATGCTTCTGTATCTTCCTGAGCATAAGGGTACAATTACATTGTCTAAAAGACACTTGGATAAGTACATGAAGAGGAAAAGGTTGGAGGGATATGGGCCAGGAGCAGGCAGGGGGACTAGTCTGGTTTGGAATTATATTTGGCACGGACTGATTAGACCGAAGGGTCTGTTTCTGAGCTGAATGACTATGACAAAACCACATTAGAGGCCAATCTAGTGAATATTCACTGTACTGTCTCTGATGTATATGCATCCTTCCTTAATGGTGGAGATGAAAAGTACACATGGTATATGCTCTCCTGATCTTGACTCTGGTTCATTTTCCGATCAGCTAAATCCTGGTGAGTGACCCTTCTGTGGATGGAAACACTTACACCTTATTTGCTGTATCGAGTGTCACATTTCCCTACTCAGGTCTGTCTCTTTTTACTGCAATCACCTGTCTCAGCTAAAATGCCTTCCATCCTCTCTTGCATGATTTATAAAGGACAGATCAGATTCCTGTTGAGAGCTCATGAAGAAGAGAAAACGCTGACGTCGTGATTGAGTCACTGGATTAGGGAGCCATAGGCTAATGCTCTGGGAATGATTCTGGGTAATCCAAGATGGAGGAGGGGAACAATTTCTGGCTGTAACAGCTTCTCCTTTTTTGAGGTTGTTTTGTGTGTTGGGAGGTGATTTCCTCGAATTCCAGGAGCAGCAATTAACGTTTTATATGCTGTTGCATTGTTTTGGAAAAAAAAAGTCAGAACAACAGCACTTTTAAAAGGGAGAATAGATAAAGGAAGCACATGGTGAGGTCAGTGCAGGAGAGAGAGAGAGAGAGGGAGAGAGAGAGACACAGAGACAGAGAGAGACACAGAGACAGAGAGAGAAACCCACATTGCTAACTGACAGAGCAGTGAACCTGCACAGTTATTGTTTGAATTCATGTATCGCTGGACATCGGAGTGCATCTGGGAAAATTATGGAATAAGCTGCCAGAGGTGTTGGAGGCTGGTACAATTGCAATTAAAAGGCATCTGGATAGGTATATGAATAGGAGGGGTATGGAGAGATATGGACCAGGTGCTGGCATGTGGGACTACATTGGATTGGGATATCTGGTCGGCATGGACGAGTTGGATCGAAGGATCTGTTTCCATGCTGTACATCTCTATGACTCTATGAATGTGGGTTCAAACCACATGCCACAACATCTTGTGGAATTCAACTCATAACATTTGGAATTGAAAGCAGATGATGATTGAGTATTGTTAAAATCCCATCTGATTCACTAATGCTCTTTGAGGAATAAAATCTGCTCAATGGCTTTTGCACCTCTTTCCCCTGTAAATTGTTGTTTCCTGTATATGGCTGTTCATGTTAACTTTTTGTTTGTAATTTGCACTGGTTAATAAAATAAAAAAAGGAGGAAAAAAAATCTGCCGGTCTAACCTACATGTGACTCCAGATGCACAGCAATGACTCTGAAATGGCCCCAGCAAGCCACATAGTTCAAGGGGAAGCAAATGCTGGCCTTGCTAGTGACGCTCCTGTCCCAAGGAATCAATGAAATACAAAACAGCAAATTCTATTATCACTTACAGCCTCCTTCCTTTAGAAATCTAAAATTCAATGCAACTTTCCTTGCGATATAGTGCTCACTTTATTGCAAATTCCTCCTCCAAGTTGTATTCCCCTAGCACCTTTCACAACCTCAAGACCTTCCCAAAGCACTTCACAATCACTGAGGTGCCTTCGTGAAATGACCTGATACAACCAGTGGGGGTGGCACAGTGCTGTCTCAGCACCAGGGACCTGCGCTCAAATTCCACCCTTCGGTGATTATGCAAACACCACACAGATTCTCCCAGTGTGTGTGTGGGCTTCCCACAGTCCAAAGACGTGCAAGTTAGGTGGATTGGCTATGCTAAATTGTCCATGGTGTCCAGGGATGTACAAGCTAGGTGGATTAGCTAGGAAATGTGGGGTTATGGGGTGGTTCTGGGTGGGATGCCCTTCGCAGGGTTGGCGTAGACTTGATGAGCCAAATGGTCTGCTTCCACACTTTAGGGAATCTAGGAGCATTGCCAATTTGTGCCCAGCAAATCTCACAAGCAGCAACCCAATGATATATTGTCTTAAATGACTGCGATGTAAACACTGGTCCCGACTTAAAGGAGACCTCTTGCTCAAAATAGCAGACACACACCATCTACAAACCAGACACTGCCTCACTTTAATGTCTCATCCAAAAGATGGAACCCACGACAGTACACCACTGAGGGAGTGTTGTACTAAGAACGTAATACTTGGAATAGATTTTTCTGGTGTGTGACTTGAACCCAAAGCCTTTGAAGTCAGAGCTTAAAGTGCTAGCACTCAGGTTGCAACTGATATATATTTGACTTCCATAGGGGTGCAGGGTCCAGGATTTCTTTCGAAAATCCCTAGAGTGGAAGCAGACCATTTGACCCATCAAGTCTACACCAACCCTCTGAACAGCATTCCACCCAGGCTAACCAGTTACTGTAACCCCACATTTCCCATGGCTTATTCACCCAGCCTACACATCCCTCGACATGATGGGCAATATAGCATGGCCAAATCAGCTGACCTGCACATCTTTGGAAGGAAACTGGAGCAAACCCACACAGACACGGGGAGAACGTGCAAACTCCACGCGGACAGTCACCCGAGGCTGGAACTGAACTCGAGGCCCTAGCCACCCCAACTCTCTTCCAACACATTGCCCGCAACCACCATGATGCTTCTTTATCCTCTCATGAGATGTGGACATCACTGGCAAGGCCAGCATTTGATGCCCTCAAACTAAGTGGCAGTTATGAGTCAACTACATTGTTGTGGGCCTGGAGTCCATGGAGGACAGACCAGGCAAGGATCTCCTTATTCAGATGGGTTTTGATGCAATTTGATGACAGTTCACATGATCACCCATCACTGAGACTAGCTTTCGTGATTTATTAATTGAATCTAAACTGCATCCAATGCCACAGTGGGATTTGAACCCAGAGCTTTAAGCTTGAGCCTCTGGATTGATAGTCAGCTCGAGTTGGCACTAACTGATGGTTATACAGTAAAGGCTGATTGGTTGACAAATAGACTCTGATTGTTTTCTCCAATGCCTCAGCTTAAGGGAAGCCACTGGTGCCCCAAGTTCCTGAGTAATTCAAAACCGATCCAAGGCTTGAACATTATTCCTACTGTCTGCAAAGAATAGATCCCTCTGTAAAAATGTATCAACTAAAAAGATAAACCAGCAATATTACAGCTTCAATTATCTTAAATTGGCTGGGAAGTAGGGCACATCTGATAGAATGTCAACTGCAACAAATTGATGTGAAGTGCAGTGCTTTGTTTTACATTTGTTCACTGGCTAAGCCAGCATTTATTCCCCATCCCGTAACTGCCTTCAAGCAGGTGGTGGTGAGCTGCCTTCACAAACGGTTGAAATTCTTAAGAGTGGATGCACATCCACAACATTGCGAGTACTGCACAGCCACAACACTGTTGGGAATGATAGCTATGTACTCTCAGTAACTATTTTCTGCACAGTATGCTCTAACAAATCATAATAAGATGCTTGGTGAGTGGTCTTTGGGTGCTTCTGATTGTTCATTCAGAAACTTCAGTGCAGTGTGATCCATGTAAATAGGTTCAACTTAGTGTCACATCCAGAAGGCAGCTGCTCCTACAGTGTGGCACCCCCTCAGCACCAAGATGGAACATCAGCTGAAACTGAACTGAATTCCAGATACTGAGCGCGAAACCACAACCATCTAGAGTCATAGAGATGTACAGCATGGAAACAGACCCTTCGGTCCATGCCGACCAGATATCCCAACCCAGTCTAGTCCCACCTGCCAGCACCCGGTCCATACCCCACCAAACCCTTCCTATTCACATACCCAGATATATTCAGATGCCTTTTAAATGTTGCAATTGTACCAGCCTCCACCACTTCCTCTGACAGCTCATTCCATACACATACCACCCTCTGTGTGAAAAAGTTGCCCCGTAGGTTTCTTTAATATCTTTCCCCTCTCATCCTAAACCTATGCCCTCTAGTTCTGGACTCCTTGACCCCAGGGAAAAGACTTTGCCTATTTACCCTATTCATGCCCCTCTTAGAGGTGACAACGCTGTCCCTCAATTCAAGTTGGTGCCCGATTAGCAGTTGCATGTAGGGTAAGGTTCCTTTGTACTGTTTTTTCACAGTTTGGAGCAGGCCAGATGGCCCACCACTTCTCCAAACAGAATCCCACCCAAACCTATCCTACTACCCTATTCCTGTAACCCAGCATTTCCCAAGGCCAATCACCCAAGCTGCACATCCCTGAACACTATGGTGCAACTTAGCTTAGATTCCCTACAGTGTGCAAACAGGTCATTTGGCCCAAGTCCACACCAACTCTCCGAAGAGTAACAACCTAGATCCATTCCCCTCCATTTACTCTGACTAAATGCACCTAACACTATGGGCAATTTAGCATGGCCAATTCACTTGACCTGCACATCTTTGGATTGTGGGGGGAAACTGGAGAACCCCGAGGAAACCCACACAGATACAGGGAGAATGAGCATATTCCACACAGACCGTCGCCTGAGGCTGGAATTGAACCCAGGTCCCTGGTGTGGTGAGGCAGCAGTGCTAACCACTGAGCCACTGTGCCACCCTAATTTTGCACAGCCAATCCACCTAACCTGCACATCCTTGGACTGCTGGAGGAAACCCACACAGACATGGGGACAAACTCCACACAGACAATTGCCCAAGGCTGGGATTGTACATAGATCTCTGGCACTGTGAGGCCAGAGCCACCATGCCACCCAAGTTACCCCCAAGCCTGTACAGGATGCCTGAGTCCCATCCCATAGTCGACATATGGCCTACTCCAGAATGGAGAACATGCAAGGTACAATGCATAGTAAGGGTTAAAAACCAGCAGCTGTGCACCAAGAAAGCACAGAGCTCTCTGTGAGGGAGCACAGCAGACAGGGAATCAAGTGGGACTGTAGTTTCTCACGGATCGATTGAGGAAGCATTTTTGCCATTTGACATACTGTCCTTCCTCTTTGCATGAAATACAGGAACATCACCAACCTTTCCACATCAGACCGTTGAGATTTTTACTTGACCTCTGCAACCTGGGTTAATTCAGTTAGTGATTTCAGAGGGGGAGGGGGAGGGGCAGCGACAGACTGTGTCCAGTTCTGAATACTACACTTTGGAAAGGATATCAGGACCTTAGAGATGGTGCAGAAAAGGTTCATGAGAATGACTCTGGAGAATGAGAGACTTTAGCTACGTTGGGAAGTTGGAGCTGTTATGAAAATGGAGAGGACATTTGATAGAGGTATTCAAAACCATGAGCGGTCTGGGCAGGCTGGATAAAGAGAAACTGTTCCCGTTGGTACAAGGATTGGGAATGAGAGAAAACAGAGAATAGCAAAAGTAGCGAAGTTGACATGAGGAAATAATTTTTATGCACCAAGTGGTTAAGATCTGGAATGTGCTGCCTGAGGAGCTTGGAGGAGGCAGGTTCAACTGTGGCTTTCAAAAGAAAACTAGATCGTTATCAGAAATGACAAAAATTTATAGGGCAATGGGAATAGGTAGGGGAGGAGGACTAAGCTTGCTGGCAGAGAGCTAGCATAAACAGGACAGGCCAAATGGCCTTGTTCTGTGCTACATTTCTCCAATTCACATGTTGCAGGGTCAACGTTAGCTGGTGTGATTCCTGACTCAAGAGGCAAAGCCAATGTTGTGGGGTTATGGGTTCAAACCCCATCAAGGCAGATGGCGAAATTTGAATTTTAAAAGGAAGTGCAATAGAAGGTTAGCCTGATGGCAGCTGCATTAGCACGGTTATTTGTCAGAAAACCCACCTGGTTCATTAATGTCCTTTAGGGAAAGAAAGCCACCATCCTTAGTCTGATCTACATGCGACTTCAGTCTCATAGCAACGTGGTTGACCTTTTTCTCTCATATCCAAGTGATATCATTGGATCCCTACAGCGTGGCCATTCGACCCAACAAGTCCACACCGACCCTCCGAACAGGAACCCATCCAGACCCATTCCCCCTACCTTATATTTACTCCTAACTAATGCACCTAACCTACACACTATGGGAAATATAGCACAGCCAATCCACCCTAACTTGCACATCTTTGGATTCTGGGAGGAAACCGACACAGACACGGGGAGAATGTGCAAACTCCACACAGGCATTCGCCCAAGGCTGGAGTCAAACCCGGGTCCCTGGCGCTGTGAGGCAGTAGTGCTAACCATAGAGCCACTGTGCTGCCTCAAAACATTCAAAACGGAATCAAATAACCCGTGGCAATTTCCAGCTATTTACCACTATCCATGTTTCCAACTGTTCAGTTTATGTGCAGTAAATACTAGCTCTTTACTCTTTAAATTTGTCTCTAATATCCAGAAGTTCTCTAACACACAACTGAATGATACATTTTACTGCCCACCCCCCACCCCACCCCAAATCACCCATGGTATTTTTCATCCATTAACCACCACCAGTGAAACAACTGTGTCTTTCGATTCATTAATTTATATACAAAGTCCATTAAGGGTAATGCAGACCAAAGGGCGAGGAAGAGGCGATGAAGGGAGCTAAATCAAAATGGACTTGGAAGGGTTTGACTCTCAATTACCGGCGAGAGAGTTAGGGATGGGCAAAAACTGTCAGCCCAGCTAGTAACACCTACTTCCCATGAGCAAATAAAATTAAAACTTACAGAATTGCAGCCAACAATAAATGACAGCAGGGTGGGGGAAACACAATACGGTTTACCTGCTGAGGAAGAGTCACATGACCCAAAACGTTAACACTGATTTCTCTCCACAGATGGTGCCTAATCTGCTGAGCTTTTCCAGAAATTTCTGTTTCTGACTTACAATGTCTGCAGGTCTTTCAGTTTTTATTTAACTTTTGGTGCAGTTGGACAAAGGGCCCTGGCTCCAGGTTGTAACCCTAGCGTACATAAAATTAAATGATTTGAACCCTCTAGGTATTTAGAAGGGATTCCCGTGATTGTTTTCTTGACGGAATGAGAAACACCAACACGTGAAAACATTCCTCGTCTGATTGTTAATTAGCAATCACATTTCACAAAGTGGTTTGACCACCACCTTACTGTACAAAAGAAAAGTCTGCATTTTAATTTGGACTTCAAGTCACAAGTTCAGTCACTTTAACCTCTGAGGTTTCTTGTCAACACTGGCAGAGAGGTCAGCTGACAACAGCATCACCAAAACACATCTTTCATTGGTTAAATAACCTGCGGCTCTGATGATCTTAAAGGGGCCACGCTCTGTTACGATTTCTTGCCTATGACCACTGGCTCCGACAATTTCTGCATTCTCAGTTCATGGGCCAGTTCCTCAGCATAAACTTTAAACAGCGGCACAGGATCCTGAAATACAAATTTGAGAAATATAGGTTAAGGTTGCCTGGCATGAAGGTCATTGCCTGAGATTCCGGTCACTTAGCGGACAACAGTTCTTTTTCCATCAGGAAGTTGCAGACAGCTGAACATTCAAGCCGCTATCAGCTTTTCTTCATTCATTCCTCCCTGGGGTGTGGAGGTCACTGGTGAGATCATGTTTTGTTGCCCATTCCTAACTGCCTTTGAGAAGGTGGTGGTGAAGTTGGGTTGCTGCAGTCGATGTGGTGTAGGGAAACCCACAGTGCTTTTAGGGTGGATGCTCAAGACTTTTGGCTCAGGGATAGTGGAAGGACAGCTGTATATTGACTGAACCTTAAGCGGACGAGCAATAGAAATACTGTGGCTACAAAATCAGGTCAGATGCTTGGAGCCCTTCAGTGAGTAACTCACCTCCTGACTCCCCAAAGCCTGTCCACCAAGTGTGATGGAAAACTCCCCACTCGGGATTCTCGACACCATCCAGGACAAAGCATCCTGTTTGATTGATATCTCATCCACTCCCTCCACCACTGATGCTCAGTTGCAGCAGTATATACTCTCCACAAGATTCACTGCAGCAACTCACCAAAGCTTCCAAACCCATGACCATTTCCATCACAAAGGACAAGGGCAGCAGACAGATGGGAACACCAACCCCTGCGAGAAACCCTGCAAACTACTCAGCCATCCAGTTTTGGAAAAATATCACCATTCTTTCAGTGTCGCCGCGTCAAAATCCTGGAATTCTTCCTGTGGCTATTGTGCGTCTACCTACATCAAAAGGGCTGCAACTCACCATCACCTTCTCAAGGGCAACTATGGATAGGAAATGAATGCTGACCAAGTCAGTATCACCCACACTCCATGAGTGAATTAGAACAAAGAGTCAGGATGGTGTACCTTGGAGGGGAACTGGCATTGCTGCCCTTGTTTTTCTGGCCCATTCAGGCACTGGGTTTGGAAGGGACTGACGAAGGAGCCTGAGCAAACTGCTGCAGTGCACCACGTAGATGGTACACATCAATACCGGTGTGTCAGTTGTGGGGGGGGGGGGTCAATGCTTAAGGCGGCGAACAGGGAGTCCACCTGCTTTCTCCTGGGTGGCATGCTTTTATATAAAATAACCATGTTCCCTTTTCGTAGACTGATGCAGCATAAGAGGATGCCATTCTGCCCAACGTACCTCTGCCATCCCTATGAAATAGCCATTAAATTATAGTAAAATTGGTGCTTTTTTTAAACATTGTAGCTTTTTAATTGAATCTAATACAAAACAATTGCCATCTTGTTTATTGATCCATAAGTTATTTCCAATATTCATTGAAATTCAGTTTCTTACAATTGTTAATCAGATTTGTCTTTCAACAAAGTGCCTTTGCCAAAGTAACTTTAAATTAGAGAGAGTATTATATCTTAACCCAGAAAAATCACTTATCAAAAAGTAAAATTGGTGTTATCCAGCACTGGGATTGGAATGCGCTGGTAAATCAAAAAAATGCCAGTTAATTCATTGCAGTTCTCGGGTAACAGTGGGAACTTAATGAAAACCTGCCTTGCTGTAAACTATAACCTGCAGACACTAGGGGCCTCCCCTCCTTTGATTTTTATCACCTTGACTACAGAGGGAAAAGAACTTCAACCTTCAATCTGACGAAGAGTCAGCTAGACTCGAAATGTTAGCTTGCTCTCTCTCTCTCTCTCTCTCTCCATGGATGCTGCCTGACTTGCTGTGATTTCCAGCAATATTTATTTTCAGTACAGTCAGATGTTGCTATTTTATATAGTACAGTGATGGCTGGGAGAGGGGGATATCAGAGGTTACAGTCAGTAGGGTACCAGATAACCGAGCTTTATTGTAGATCCCACTCACCCACTCTAGCTCCACAGCCCACTTTAAATACAAGGACAACCATCAGCCTATAAGATTTTAAAAGAGGCGGGGCTGTGGTTGACGCGGGGTTTAAAGATTGAGGTGGGGATTTTAATTCTTACCTTCTTCTCCAGCTGCATTTGTTTCTGCACAGCTTCCTCAAGACTCAGACCGACCCATTCCGCCTCCTCTTCAGGAATTACGAACGCCTGCAACACACAAGGAATTACACAGGAATAGGAGTAGGCCATTCAGCCCCTCCAGCTTGTTCCACCATTCAATGAGGGCCTGGCTGGTCTGTGGCCATGTATCTGCCTTTAGTCCATACCCTTTAATATATCTGCTTAACCAAACATTACCTCAGATTTAAAATTAACAAAAGTTCTAGCTTCAACTGCCACTTGTAGAAGAGAATTCCAAAATTCTATCACCCTGAACAGCCTGGCCCAATTTTTAGAATATGACCCCTAGTTCTAGCGGTTGACATGGTGGCTCAGTGGTTAGCATGGCTGCCTCACAGTGCCAGGGGACCCGGGTTCGATTCCACCTTCGGGTAACTGTCTGTGTGGAGTTTGTACATTCTCCCTGTGTCTGTGAGGGTTTCCTCCCACAGTCCCAAGATATGCAAGTTAGTTGGATTGACCCATAGTATGCAGGCTTAGGTGGGTTAACTATGGTAAATATAGGGTTACAGGGATAGAGTGGGATGCCCTTCAGAGGGTCAGGGCAGAATTGATGAGCTGAATGACCTCTATCTGCACTGTAGGGATTCTATGATTCCAGAATCTTCAAACACTGGAAATAGTTTATCTTTATTTATCCTGTTTTCCTGTTAATATCTTGAAGACTGCAATCAGATCACTAATTAAACTTTTAAATTCTACAGAAAACAGGCCAAATTTCTCTTCATAACGTAACCCCTAAAGTCCAGGTATTATTCTTGTAAACCTACATCTTACTTCTTTCAAGGCCAATACATCCTTCCCAAGTTGTGCAGCCGACCTGCTCACAGCTCCTCAGTAAGGTCTAACCAGTTTTGTATAACTGCAGCAATACTTCCACATCCTTATATCTGATATAAAGGCTGCTTTTCTATTAGTTTTCTCAATTATTTTATGCACCTGCTTGTAGCATTTCAAATTTAATTCTTAGTATAATCTCGAAGAACAGTATAGCACGGAAGACAATTTGGCCTCGAGTGCGTGTGCCAGCTCCTTGAAACAGCCAGCACTCGCCCTACACCCCCTGATATCTTTAATATCAAGAAATCTGTCATAGAATAAAAGTACAGACGAGGATCTTAGGTGCATCAAGTGTGCACCGACACTCTAAATCTACACTCATCCCACTTCCAGCACTTGGCTCATAGCCTTGACGTTGCAAGTGCTCATCCAGGCACTTTTTAATGATTGAGGCTACCACCTCAACTAACCATCCCAGGCAGTGCATTCCAGACTCCCACCACCCTTTGTGTAATCCTCGACCTTTCCAGACTAGCTCAATACTCTTTCACACCTCAATCTCAGCCTCACTTCATAGAGGCGGCACGGTGGCACAGTGGTTAGCACTGCTGCCTCACAGCGCCAGAGACCCGGGTTCAATACCCGCCTCAGGCGACTGACTGTGTGGAGTTTGCACGTTCTCCCAGTGTCTGCGTGGGTTTCCTCCGGGTGCTCCGGTTTCCTCCCACAGTCCAAAGATGTGCAGGTTAGGTGAATTGGCCATGCTAAATTGCTCGTAGTGTTAGGTAAGGGGTAAATGTAGGGGTATGGGTGGGTTGCGCTTCGGCGGGGCGGTGTGGACTTGTTGGGCCGAAGGGCCTGTTTCCACACTGTAAGTAATCTAATCTAATCTAATCTAAAAAGAAATAAACTGCACCATCGCAGGCAATGCCCTGATGAATCTCCTCTGCAACCCCTCCAGTGCAATCACATCCTTCCTATAGTGTGGTGACCAGAATGCCACACAATATTCCAGCCAAGGCCTAACCAGAGTCCTGTACAGCTCCAACTGACTTCCCTGATCTTACAATACCCTCCCACCAGAGAAAATCACCTGCATTTACTCTGTAAGAAATTTCTAAGTTTCAATGAACTTCTTATAAATTCTACAGAACACAAGCCTGGTCTCTGCAACCTTTTCTCATTGGACAGTGCCATCATCCGAGGATGAACACTGGTGTCACTCTGTCTAAGCCAGGGCTATCGTTCCTTAGCTAAGGGACCAATACTCCAGGTTCCTCCAATTAGGGCCAGCCCCGATTCCCAATGAAGGGCTTATGCTCAAAACAATGACTCTCCTGCTCCTCGGATGCTGCCTCACTGACTGTGCTTACCAACACCACACTCCAATTCTGACCTCCAGCATCTGCAGTCCTCACTTTCTCCCAACTCCTTCCCCACTGGTCTATATACTTCTCTTTGCCAAATCCCTTTCGAAAGTTGCTCTTGAATATGCTTCCACTGGCCTCTTACAGCACATCCTAAATCACTATAACGCTAAGTAAAATAAGAATTCTCAGCTGCCTTTTGTTCTATTGCTGCTTATCGTAAATCTGTGTGACCCTGCTACAACTGGAAACAGTTATTTGCTCTGCCTATACCCTCATCATTTTGAACTCTGTGTTTAAATCCCCTCCAGTGGCTCAGCTTTGATCTCGGTTTTCGGTGGAACAAGCATGATAGGACCAGGAGACCATTTAGCTTATGGTCAAATGTCACTCATCCTTGAACTCCTGCCTCCAAACATCTCAGCATTGAGAACAACCCCAGCCTGTCTAACCTCACCATGGGACAGGGTACCCGAACTATGCAACAAACTCAAAGCAACCCTTTATTTGAAACTAGGTGAGGGGCAAAAGGGTGCAGATAAAACCTGGAGATATAAGTGGCACAGTGGTAGCGTCCTTACCTCTGGGCCAGAGGCTCAATTGCAAGACCCATCTGAACCCAGGTGTATTATGACGTGTCTGCGCAGGTTGATAAAATACATCTATATGTACACAAATCATTGGAGGTGGCAGTACAAGTTGAGAAATGATTACTAAGGCATTGAAGATTCTGGGTTTTAAAAATCTAGGCGTGGAGTCCATTAGTGAGGAAGTCAAAGTGAACATTTATGTGAGATTGACTGGCCTCAGCTGGAACACTGGGCACCATACTTTCGGACGGGTGTGAAGGCACAAGGGAACATGCAGAGAGGATTCAGGCTAAGGAACGTTTAAACTCTAGATATGAGGATATATTCGAGAGGCTGCAACAGAGGAGTAGATTGACAGGAAATTTCATGGAGGTGTGCCAAAACCATGATGGGCCAGGACACAGTCGAGGGGGAGAAGTTGTTCCTGTTGTGGGAAGCATCATGAAACTAGAGGGCATTGATTGAAAGCAGCAAAGGAGACACTGAGGAAAAAGACTTTTTTTTTTAAAGTAATCAGTAGTTTGGGTCTGAAATACAACGCTGGACATTTTGCAACTCAGAAAGGAGGGAGTGGGGAAAGTGGGACTGCTGTCATAGAGGGTCAGCAAGATGAAGGAGGAGGCCATTTGGCCCACTGTATGTTGCAACCTTGATTCTACATCAAGGGAGGATGGGGATATGGTGGCCTTGTGGTAATAATCCAGAGGCTAGACTAATGGACAAGGGGTTCAAATCCCACCAAGGCAGCTGACAGAATTTAAACTTAATTCATAAATCTGATAACGATCATTAATTGTGATTAAAATAAACCCAATCCTGGTTCACTAATACCCTTCAGGGAAGGACATCTGCTGTCCTTAACTTTCATGTGACTCCAGACCAACGGCAATGTGGCTGACTCTTGAATGCCCTCTGAAATGGACAAGTCAATCAGTGCAAGGGTCAGTCAGTGATGGGCTTGTCCCAAATGCTGGTCTTGCCCAGCGATACCCACATCCCATGCAAAATACAATGCCCCTGTATTCCAAACCCTACACCATACCTTGTATTTGTTATAGATGCGTTCCCGTTTCTCTGCATCATCAGGGTATAGCTCCATGTCCTTGCGAGCGAGTCTCAGGAGCATTGCCCTTTTTAGATCCATCCCCAGCTTTGAATTCAGGTCGACCTTGGGCGTCTGGAAAAGGATTTGTACCAAATTAAAACAAATAGACCGTTGGTCCTCCGTGAGGTCAATTTCCCAGAATAGAGTCAGAATCAACCAGCATGGAAACAGGCCCTTTGGCCCAACCCCGTCCATGCCGACCAGGCTTCCCAAACTAAACTAGCCCCATTTGCCCGTGGCCCACATCCCTCTAAACCTTTTCTATCCACCTACCTGTCCAAATGTCTTTTAAATGTTGTTACCGCACCCGCCTCTACTGTTTCCTCTGGCAGCTCATTCCATTTACACACCACCCTCTGTGCGAACGCCAAGGAATAGACAAATGATTGAAAATTTAATGAACTCATCCTCACAACATCTGATCTCTGAACTTCACGACAAAATGCAGATTGCATTTCTAGTCTGTAAATTAAAGCAACATCCACTGTGTAATGTACTTCAATTAACTGTATATTGAGAGGATTATAATGGTACAATTGTCCCTAACAATGTTACAAATTATGACCATTGATTTTATTTACATCGTCATCACAATTTAGCACATGCCATACATCGAGTGAGCGTTAGTAACAGAATGCCAGTTCTGTCTGAAAGTAAAAACACAGTCAACAGTAAAACACAGACTTTCCAGTCGCTTGTCTTTTCAATTCATCATAGAATCCCAACAGTGTGGGAACAGGCCATTTGGCCCAACTGGTGCACAGCAACCTGTGAACGGCGTTCCACCCAGGTTTACCCCTTTACCCTATATTACTCATGACTAATCCAACTAGCCGGCACACTATGGGCAATTTAATATAACCAATCCACTTAACCTGCACTGTGGGAGGAAACCTGAGCACCCGGAGGAAACCCACGTAGACACGGGGAGAATGTGCAAACTCCACACAGACAGTCACCCGAGGGTGGAATCGAACCCAGAGGCTGTGAGGCAGCAGTGCTAACCACTGAGCTGACAAGCCGCCATCTTGCTCTCACACCTTCATTTCTATCTTTGATTTGCCGTCGTGTCCCAGTGAAACACTATGCAAGCTCGAGGAACAGCACCTCATCTTCCAATCAGCTACTTTACTGCCTTCTGGGCTCAGAGTTGAGTCCAACAACTTGCTCCATTTTGATATTGCCTTGTCCTCCCCTCTGCAGGGTTAGTACCTTGTTTTCCCTTTCAGTCAGAGCTGACCTTCATTCTGCTATTAACGCTTACTGTGGAGACAATTTTGGATTCTCCATGAGGTGAAGGGGAGAATAGGCACCTGACCAACAATGAGCAAAACACTCCCTGGTTTAAATCAATCAATCAGCGAGGCCCTTACCTTCAAGATATAGAAATCAAAACCGTAACAAGCGTCCACTAGGTCTAGAGTCCGCATGGTCACCTGGATGGTGAAGGTTTTATCCAGGATTTCACTGTAAAGCTCTCGCATAAACAACTGCGGCTTCCACGTTTTCCTCAAGCGTGTGGACAGCTGTAGAGAGGAAAAACAACAGTCAGAGAGAGGAGGTTGTGACAGACTCGAGCTGTGATGGGTTAGCCTTCAAACTGTGGAGTACCCCACCTCTGGTGCTTGGAGCATCCCTGATGTTAGTGGGACAGCACAGTGGCTCAGCGGTTAGCATGGCTTCCTCACAGCGCCAGGGACCCAAGTTCGATTCCAGCCTCAGGTGAACATGTGGAGTTTGCACATTCTTTCTGTGTCTGCGTGGGTTTCCTCTGGGTGCTCCGGTTTCCTCCCACAATCCAAAGATATGCAGGTTAGGGTGGATTGGCCATGCTAAATTGTCCCATAGTGTCCAGGGATGTGTAGGTTAGTGCATCAGTCAGGGGAAATGTAGAGTTATAGGGTAAGGGAATAGGTCTGGGTGGGGTACTCTTCGGAGGGTCAGTGTGGACTTGTTGGGCCAAATGGCCTATTTTCACACTGTAGTGAATCTATGAGTATCGTTTCACAGTCAGTGGCTGCGCCATCAGCAGCTTGTCCCGAGCTCAGCTGCTTGCCCTGCCTTCCGACCTTGAAGCGATCCCCCCTGAGTGTTGTTCGGTGAAAATTTGAGGCAAATTCACCCAAGGAGATGCACATTGACCAACGGTCGATCTAAGGAACGTCTTAAAGGTGGAAAGGTCTAGGGAAGGGAATTCCAGAGCTCGGGGTCAAGGCAGCTGAAGTATGGCAGCTGAGTGCAGCAATTTAAATCAGGCAGGAGTAAGGGGCCAGTACATACGTAGATTAGTGAAAGTAGCAGGATATATTGGCACAACAAATAGCAAAGCTTGTAGGATTTTGAAACTTCATGAACAAAAGTAGATTTGAACACACAAACACAGGAATTTGGTCAATGCCCATTCTTCTCATTCCTGCTCCACCATTCCATAAGCTCACGGCTACTCTGATTAAGCAGTGTTTCCACCTATCCCTTGTATAACCTTTTTCCCCTTGTTTATCAAGAACTTATCGACCTCTTCCTTGAAAATATTCAAAGACTCTGTTTCCGCTGCCTTTTGATGAGAATCCCAAGGGTCCTCAGTCAGAGGAATTTCACCTCACCTCTGTCTTAAATGCGTGACTCCTTATTTTCAAACAGTGGCCCTTAATTCTAGATTCTCCCTCAAACGGAAACATCCTCGCCCTACCCACCTCACCAATTTGTAGGTCTCAAAAGGTCGAAAGCAGGAAGTTGTACTGAACCTGTATACACCTCTGATTAAGCCCAATTAAGGCATTGTGCTCCCACACTTTAGGAAGGATATAGTGGTCCCTGAAAGGGTGCAGAGGAGATTTACCAGAATGGTTCCAGGGATGAGGAATTTTAGCTAGAAAATTAGGCTGGAGAAGCTGGGGTTTTTCTGCTTGAAACAAAGAGGAGATCTCAGTGATGTATACAGGATGATGACAGGTTTAGAAATGGTGGACAGGGAAACGGTGTGTGCAGGAGTTAAGGACCAGGGAGACATAAATTTAAGGTTTTAAAGAGATATAAAGGGGGGGGGGGGGGGGGGAAAGAAGAGGTGAGGAAGAAGTCTTTTAGACAATAAGTAGTAATGAACTGGAACTTGTTGCCTGTGAGGAGGGTGGAAGAGGAGTCGAAGAACAATTTCACTTCAGGGAAATCAACTTTCAGGGCGACAGGAAGGAATGAGACTGAACAGATTAGTGAGGGCCAACATGACCTCAATGGGTTGAATGGACCCCTTCTGTGATCTAATGACTCAATGAATTGGAAGCGTGCAGAGGTCACCATGGAGGCTGCTCAGAGGTTTCAGGGAGAATGGAGCTACTTGAACAGAAGGCAAGGGTGGCACAGTGGTTAGCACTGCTGCCTCACAGCACCAGAGACCCTGGTTCGATTCCGCCTTCGGGGGACTGTCTGTGTGCAGTTTGCACATTCTCCCTGCGTTGGCGTGGGTTTCCTCCGGGTGCTCCGGTTTCCTCCCACAGTCCAAAGATGTGCTGGTTAAGTGGATCGTCTGTACTAAATTACCCTGTAGTGTGCAGGCTAGGTGGGATAGTCATGTAAAATGCATGGTTATAGGGATAGGATGGGACGCTCTGGGAGTGACAGTGTAGACCCGATGGGCTGAATGGCCTGCTTCCATACTGCAGAGATTCTACGTGAGCGTTAAATTTAAAAGGAGGGACCACCCAGGTGGACACAGGCCTTTTGCTGGATGTGGCACTCTGAAGGATTTTAAAATGGGAGGGAGAAGAACGCAGAAGGTGGTCATCTTTTGGGTGTTACTCCATACCTTGTCGTTATTGGCGTATCTGAATCCTTGTATGTAGCCTTCTCCGCCCCACAGCCCTTTCTGAGACTCTGGAGGGTAGTAGATTGGAATTGGCACATCTTGCACACGTTCCGGTTGCCCGGTATGCGGGTTCCTCTTGTATTTAACCCCGTGGGGCTTAAAGTGAACTGGTGTGGGCTCCTGCTTCTCTTCGAGGGAGCGGAGATAATGGGCTGGCAACCGTGAGTAGATCCCCTGCTTTAGTCGCAGTAAGTGCCAGATCTTGGGGGAGTACTTGTGGAGGGGCATGACCCCAGTCTGACCTAAAGGGGATGGGTCAGTCCAGAGGAAAAAAAGCAGGTTAATATACATTCCTGATGAAGGGCTCCGGCCCGAAACGTTGATTTTTCTGCTCCTCGGATACTGCCTGACCAGCTGTGCTTTTCCAGCAACACACTCTCAACTCCGATCTCCAGCATCTGCAGACCTCACTGTCTCCTAGGTTAGAATACACAGCAACTCCTGTCCACCCCAGTGGTAACAGTGCCACTTCTGAGCCAAGCCAATGCAGGTGCAAGTCACATTCCAGGATCACCATCCCTCATGCATTGGTGCTGCACTGAGCAATCATGCCAAGCTTTTGTGGGATACAAACATAAAGTAGGAGCAAGGGCTCTTGTGGGGCAGTGCTACTGTCCCCATCTCTAAGCGAGCAGGCTTGGTTTCAAGTCCCACCTGCTTCAAGAAAGGTGACTGTACTGAAAACGGTAACCCTTATTTTCACTCCACAGATACTGCCAGGCCTGCTTAGTTTCTCCAGCAATTTCTGATTTTGTTTCTTTCTTTCCAAGTGTAGAAAAAAAATGTAAACGCCATCGCCAGCCAGAAAGGGTCAGTGGAACAGGACCAATGGGGCAGCTCTTTTGACGAGCCAGCGAAGAGTAAAGAGGCTGAGTGGCTCGCTCCTGTCTCTACACTGCAAGAAAAAAAAACACATAAGGGGCTAACAAAAGCATTACATTGCTGAAAAGTCTCAGCAGGTCTGGTAGCATCTGGAGAGAGAGAGAGAGAGAGAGAGAGAGAGAGAGAGAGAGAAAGTTAACGTTTCATAAGATAAGAGGAGCAGAAATTAGGCCATTCAGCCCATCATTTTTGCTCTGCCGCTCAATCATGTTTCTCAACCTCATTCTCCCACCTCCTCCCCGTAACCCTTAATACTTAAGAATCTAATCTATCTCTGTTTTAAATATACTCAATGACCTGGCCTCCATAGCTTTTTGTAGAAATGAATTCTACAGATTCACCACTCACTGGCTGAAGATGTTTCTCCTCATCTCCATTCTAAGAGGTCATCCCTTAAGTCTAAGGCTGTGCTCTCAGGTCCTAGTCTCTCCAGCCAATGGAAACATCTTCCCAACATCCACTCTGTCCAGGCCGTTCAGTATTCTCTAAGTTTCAATTAGATTTCCCCCTCGTCCTTCTACACTCCAGTGAGTATAGACCCAGAGTCCTCAAATGTTCCTCCTATGTTTCAGATCCAGTGACCCTTCTTCAGGACACAAGCGGCTGGTCTCCCACCTCCACCTCCGCTCAGAATCCCACACAGCCCCCTTAGACATTCCCCTCCAGCCTCTGCCTTTTCAACGGGATAGGGTCCCCCAGGCCAGTACCACAGGAGATGGTGGCCTATTCGACTGCAGTAGGTATCACAGACTCTGCTCTTGTACACTCTCCTCTGTTTGCACCTACGCCCCCATCCCCCATCCCATGGTTGACCAGCTCAGGGGGGGGGGGGTAGATACTGACAGGCTATTCGACTGCTGAAGGCATCGCACACTCAGCTCTTTTACCCTCCCCTCTCCATGCCTTGGGGTGGGACTTCCCAGAAAAAGGATGGAGAAGTATTTGGGGGAAGGGAAGGTGTTGGGGGGGGGTGAGAGACTGGGTCTTGTGGAGGAGGCAGGGGGCCCTAGATCCTTTAATAACCTCCATTTCCCCCCAAATCCAGAGAACTGCCCACCAACCCCCCCCAAAATAAAACCCAACCCCAGAGGTGACCACCTCGGAGGGGGAGGAAAGGTACATTGAAGCCCAACAGCGGCGAAAGGACGCCCTTCCCTCAGCCCCTCACTCACTCACTCAAGCCTCAGGCTTCGCTGCGCCCACGTAGGCCCACACAGGAAGTCCCGCCTCCCATTGGGCACCACCTTCCGCACGATCCACAAGCTGATTGGACACAACGGCTGTCCATCACGACCGGTGTTTTTTTTTCCCCCCCTTCAGCTGATTGGACAACTTGGCCGCCGATCGTCTCCCGCGTCCCAACGTTTGATTGGATGGAACGGCTGACAATCACGACCGACGCCCTGCCCCCGCGCCCCAAGGGGCAGGCACTGTCTCTGAATCGTCCTCCAGGCGAAAAGTAAGGGAACGTCCCCAAATCACGGCAGCCACCAAAAAGCGCAAAACAAAATTAGGAGGCAGAAGATTTTCCCTGCCATCAGGGAAAATCCTTCTCAGGATTTGCTACATATTTATTTACTTCCATCATTAGAAACTCAGAAAGTTATTTGATAGAAAGTAATTCAGAACGACCTGATGGAAGTTTACAAAACTACAAGAGGCAATGGATGGGCTGGATAGTCGGAGTCCTTTTCTCAAGGTGGTAATGTCACATATAGAACAAAGGACCAAACAGCACAGGGACAGGCCCTTCAAGCCTTTGCCAACAAATTTCGCCCTTCCATCCGAAAATTGTTTTCACTTACAAGATCCGTATCCCTCTAGAGGAAAGAGGTTGAAGGTGAGAGGGTAAATGTACAAAGGAGGTATGTGAGGAAAATATTTCACGCAGAGCGTGGTGGGTGCCTGGAACGTGCTGTCAGGAGAGGTGATAGAAGCAGATACCATAGCAACGTTCAAGTCACATTTAGATGGACACCTGAACAGGCAAGGAATAAAGGGATACAGACCATGTGCAGGCAGATGGGATTAGTTTAGAATGGCATCATGGTCAGTATAGATATGATGAGCCAAAGGGCCTGTCCCGGTGCTGTACCATTTGATGTTCTATGTAATGTGCAAATTATTTTAGAGTGATGTGCAAAAAGAAACAAGCGTGAGGTGAGAAAAGATGCTTTCACACGATGAGTGGTTAGGATATGGGCGGGGTGGAGGCAGGTCCAATCAAGGCATCCAAGAGAGCATTTGGGGATCCACTAGGATACGGGGAAAAAGCAGGAGCTTGGAACTAGGTAACGATGCTCCTTTGGAGAGCCAGCACAGTCACGATGGGCCAAATGCTGTTCAGAGGGTCCATGCGGACTTGATGGGCTGAATGGCCTACTTCTACACTGTAGGGACTCTAGGAGAGAGCAACAACACATTTTAGGGATGATATTAACAGAATAAAATAATTGATGAGGAGTCGGGTACAGTATCTGGGAGAGATTGCTACCATAGGCAGGAAGATTCATCTAGACTTGAAACGTTAGCTTTCTCTCTCTCCATGACCTGCTGTGATCTCCAGCATTTGTTATTTTCAGTACAGAGTCTAGTGTCTGCAGTAATCTGCTCTTACAAGAGCCAGAGGACACTGACTTTGATTGTTTGGCAAATAGAAGGCAACATGAGGTCCAGTGTTTTCATGCAATGAATGGTTAGGGTCTGGAAATTACTGCCTCAGTGTGTGATGGAGGCAGCTTCAACTGAGACCTTTCAAAAGGTCACTGGAGCAATATCCGAGGTGAAAGGCTAATCAGAGAGGAAAGGGCGAGTGTATGTGGGGGCACGATGGTGGGGGGAGGTATGTATCGTTCGCTCTGGTGAAAGAAACAAAGATCAAGTTTGAAAATGAGGAATTGGGAGTGAGTTGGGAAACTGAGTGTGGGGGAGCTTCCCTAAATCAGAGCTCGCACCTGTGGTTCAGTGGGTAACCCACTCGTTTCTCAGTTAGGAGGTTGTGGGCTCAGGTCAAGAAACAAAATCTTACCTCATGGCGTTCCGGGACAGTGTGAAGGGAGTGTTGAGGGAGGGTAAAGTCTTTCGTGTTTTTCCTTGGAAGTGAGGCCCTTTTGGACGTAAGGATCCTTGAAGGGGATGTGGAGCGCTCTCCTCTCAGGTCAATACCTTGGCCAATCTTCCTCCATTGGTCACCACCTCAAAAACAGATGGTGCGGTTGTTCACCATGTTGCTTTTTGTGGGATCTTGCTGTGTACAAATTGGCTGCCACATTTACTGCATTGCAACAAGGACGAACCTTCAGAAAGCTCATCATTGGCTGTAAAGCATCTTGGGATGTCCCTGAGGCGCTACATGAATGTAAGTTCTTCCAAATTCATACAGCATTTTTTATGGTGTTGCACACATACACACACTTCCAATAATATAAACACACACACATACGCACACACATTGAATAATATAAACACACACTCATTCAATAATATAAATACACACACACACGTATTGAATAATATAAACACACATAAACTTGCACATTCAATAATATAAACACACATTCAATAATATAAACACACACACTTCCAATAACATAAACACACTCACATTCAATAACATAAACACACATACACACATTCAATAATATACACATACACACATTCAATAATCGAAACACACATATTTGATATTATAAACACACACACATTCAATAATGTAAACACACATACACACACATTCAATAATATAAACACATATACACACACATTCAATGATATAAACACATATACACACACATTCAATAATATAAACACATATACACACACATTCAATGATATAAACACATATACACACACATTCAATGATATAAACACATATACACACACATTCAATAATATAAACACATATACACACACATTCAATGATATAAACACACATATACACACACTTTCAATAATATGAACACACACATTTGATAATATAAACACACATACAAAATGTATTTGCTTTATTTTATTTATCCTTCTTTTGTAGAATAAATTTATGGTTTATTGTTAAAACCAAATCAGCAGCCTTGTGTGTAGATGTTTCAGTGAAAGTCTGCCACAATAAATTACATAATAAACAAAATATGACCACGACGGATTATATTCTGGGATCAGACAACAAGGATCGGTGCTGGGCCCTCTACTTTTTGTCATTTACATAAGTGATTTGGATGCGAGCATAAGAGTTAGTAAGTTTGCAGATGACACCAAAATTGGAGGTGTGGTGGATAACGAAGAGGGTTACCTCAGATTACAACAGGATCTTGATCAGATGGGCCAATGGGCTGAGAAGTGGCAGATGGAGTTTAATTCAGATAAATGGAAGGTGCTGCATTTGGGAAAGCAAATCTTAGCAGGACTTATACACTTAATGGTAAGGTCCTAGGGAGTGTTGCTGAACAAAGAGACCTTGGAGTGCAGGTTCATAGCTCCTTGAAAGTGGAGTCGCAGGTAGATAGGATAGTGAAGAAGGCATTTGGTATGCTTTCCTTTATTGGTCAGAGTATTGAGTACTGGAGTTGGGAGGTCATGTTGCGACTGTACAGGATCTCAGGGAGAATATTGGGCGGCACGGTGGCACAGTGGTTAGCACTGCTGCCTCACAGCACTAGAGACCCGGGTTCAATTCCTGCCTCAGGCGACTCTGTGTGGAGTTTGCACATTCTCCCCGTGTCTGCATGGGTTTCCTCTGGGTGCTCTGGTTTACTCCCACAATCCAAAAATGTGGAGGTTAGGTGAATTGGCCATGCTAAATTGCCCGTAGTGTTGGGTAAATGTAGGACAATGGGTCTGGGTGGGTTGTGCTTCGGAGGGTTGGTGTGGACTTGTTGGGCTGACGGGGCTGTTTCCACACTGTAAGTAATCTAATCTAATCTACAGAACTGGCTCAAAGGTAGAAGACACAGGGTGGTGGTGGAGGGTTGTTTTTCAGACTGAAGGCCTGTGACCAGTGGAGTGCCACAAGGATCGGTGCTGGGTCCTCTACTTTTTGTCATTTACATATGTGAGCAAAAGAGATATAGTTAGTAAGTTTGTGGGTGACACCAAAATGCAGGCACTGCATTTGGGAAAGCAAATCTTAGCAGGACTTATACACTTAATGGTAAGGTCCTAGGGAGTGTTGCTGAACAAAGAGACCTTGGAGTGCAGGTTCATAGCTCCTTGAAAGTGGAATCGCAGGTAGATAGGATAGTGAAGAAGGCATTTGGTATGCTTTCCTTTATTGGTCAGAGTATTGAGTACAGGAGTTGGGAGGTCATGTTGCGGCTGTACAGGGCATTGGTTAGGCCACTGTTGGAATATTGCGTGCAATTCTGGTCTCCTTCCTATCGGAAAGATGTTGTGAAACTTGAAAGGGTTCAGAAAAGATTTACAAAGATGTTGCCAGGGTTGGAGGATTTGAGCTACAGGGAGAGGCTGAACAGGCTGGGGCTGTTTTCCCTGGAGCATCGGAGGCTGAGGGCTGACCTTATAGAGGTTTACAAAATTATGAGGGGCATGGATAGGGTAAATAGGCAAAGTCTTTTCTCTGGGGTCGCGGAGTCCAGAACTAGAGGGCATAGGTTTTTGGTAAGAGGGGAAAGATATAAAAGAGACCTATGGGACAACTTTTTCACACAGAGGGTGGTATGTGTATAGAATGAGCCGCCAGAGGAAGTGATGGAGGCTGGTACAATTGTAACATTTAAGAGGCATTTGGATGGGTATATGAATAGGAAGTGTTGGAGGGATATGGGCCAGGTGCTGGCAGGTGGAACTAGATTGGGTTGGAATATCTGGTCGACATGGACGGGTTGGACCGAAGGGTCTGTTTCCGTGCTGTACATCTCTGTGACATTCAATAATATAAACATTCATATACATACACTTCCAATAATATAAACACACACATTTGATATTATAAACACACACACATTCAATAATGTAAACACATACACATTCAATAATATAAACACATACATACACACACATTCAATAATATAAACACACACATTCAATAATATAAAAACACACACACATTCAGTAATATAAACACACACATACAATAATATAAACACATACATCAATAATATAAAACACACACATTCAATAATATAAACACATCTTCAATTATATAAGCACATACACACACACACATTCAATAATATAAAAACACACACATTCAATAATATAAACACACACACATATTCAATATAAACACACACGCATTCAATAATATGCACATAGACATTCAATAATATAGACACATACACACACATTCAAGAATATTAACACACACGTTCTAGAATATAAACACATACACACACATTCAATGATGTAAACACACATATACAATAATATAAAGATATACATACATTCAATAATATAAACACATACGCATATAATATATGAACACATACACACATTTAATAATATAAACACATACACATTTGATAATATAAACACACACATTCAATAATATAGACACACACATAATATATTAACCCCAACACACATATAATATATAAACACACACACACACATCCAATAATATAAACACACTTTTGAATATTCTGGGTTGAATTTCTGAGTCGGTGTCAGTCTCCCAGACACGTGGCCTCTCACCCCCACCCCTCCCCCGGCTACACCCCTTCTGCTCTAAGGAGAAGCCTGCCCATCTTCTCTAGGTTTACCCTAATGGCTTGTTGTATCGAGGGAGATCTGGAGAAATGGGGACAATTTATGGGGAATTTGCAAGCAATCCTGCCATCTAGTGTTGCCATACAGTAATGCAAATTAAATTAAAATTGGATAATGTGAAAAGTCATCTAGGAGAAAGTGAGGACTGCAGATGCTGGAGATCAGAGCTGAAAATGTGTTGCTGGAAAAGCGCAGCAGGTCAGGCAGCATCCAAGGAGCAGGGTTTCTCCTGCTCCTTGGGCTGCTGCCTGACCTGCTGCGCTTTGCCAGCAACACATTTTCAGCTAATGTTAAAAATTATACAACATCAGGTTATAATCCAACAGGTTTATTTGGAAGTACTAGATTTCAGAGCACTGCTCTTTCATCAGGTAACTAGTGGGGCAGGATGATAAGACACAGAATCTATATCAAAAGATCAAAGTGTCATGCAATAGGGATAGGGTGGGGCAGCAAGTCTGGATGAGATGCTCTTTGCAGGGCCGGTGCATACAAAGGGGACGAATGGCCTCTGTCTGGACTGTAGGGATTCCACGATTCTATATCTTCTAAGTGAAGTAGTGATTTGTCTACAGAACATTCAATCTGGTCTCGTGCATTTGTTTCTCACACTGTGGTTTCCTCTAATGCAGACTGGGAGACCGCACTACAAAACACCTATGTTCTGAATGCAATAATGATCCTTAGGCTTTTAGTTCCCTGCAATTACAACACACCACCATGTTCCCTGGACGACATCTCTGTCTCAGGCTTGCTGCAGTGTTCCAGTGAAGCTCAGCACCAGCTCAAAAAACATCTCATTTTTGGCTTAGGGACCCTGCAAGCTGTTTCCTAGTTTGTGTAAAAAGGTCCAGCGTTCCAAGGAAGTACAAAGATAAGGCTGTTAGCTTTTCTTGAAGTGCATTGTTGACCAGGAAAAGCAAGCAGCCACCCATTCATCAAGCTGCATCACGTTCATTGAGCTGCCCCAACATCTGAATGATGAGGTCGAGTGGCAGAGAAGGAACGGAAAGGAAGCAAATCCCACACTCCAGGCCCCTGTACCTTGTAGGATGTCCTGTCTGTATCCAAAGATCCAGGAGTCGAGAATCGGTCAGTTAAGACCCAACCAGCAGAAACTCACTCAAATTGAGGGTTAACCGTGATGAGTCACAGGATGATGCAGCACAGAAGGAGGCCCTTAGGCCCATCATGCTAGTATCAGCCCCTTTATAGATTTGTCCCATTCCCCTTCTGTTTTTCTCATAGTCCTGTGAGATTTCCCTTGTCAATTCCCCGGAAGGTTATTGTGAATTATCAACACTATTTGCATCAACAACAAAAACAGAATTGGCTAGAAAAGCTCAGCAGGTCTGACAACATCTGTGAAGAGAAATCAGAGTTATCTACCTGGACTTCAAAATGGCCTTTGACAAGTCATAGAGTCATAGAGATGTACAGCATGGGAACAGACCCTTCGGTCCAACCCGTCCATGCCGACCAGATATCCTAACTCAATCTAGTCCCACCTGTCAGCACCCGGCTCATATCCCTCCAAACCCTTCCTACTCATATACCCATCCAAATGATGCCGCACAGGAGATTACTGAGTAAGATAAGGGCCCATGGTATCAAATGCAAGGTGCTAGCATGGATAGAAGCTTTGCTGTCTGGCAGAAAGCAGACAATGGGGATAAAAGGGTCCTTCTCAGTATGGCAGCCAGTGACAAGTGGTGTTCCACAAGGTTCAGTGTTGGGTTCACTTTAGACATTAATGATCAAGATGAAGGAACTGAGGGAATTCTGGCTAGGTTTGCAGATGATACAAAGATAGGAAGAGGGGCAGGTAGCATTGAGGAGACTGGGAGGCTGCAGAAGGATTTGTACAGGTTAGGAGAGCAGGCAAATAAGTGGCAGATGGAGTACAATGTGGGAAAGTGTGTGGTCATGCATCTTGGTAGGAAGAATAGAGGAATGGAGTATTTTCTAAAGGGAAGAAAATTCATAAGTCTGAAGTGCAAAGAGACTTGGGTGTTCTAGTCCAGGATCCACTCAAGGTAAACTTGCAACTTGAGTCAGTAGTTAGGAAGTCAAATGCAATGATGGTATTTATTTTGAGAGGACTTGAACATAAAAGCAGGTATGTACTTCTGAGGCTCTCTAAGGCTCTGGTCAGACCACATTTGGAGTATTGTGCGCAGTTTCGGGCCCCATGTCTCAGGAAGGATGTACTGGCCCTGGAGCGTGTTCAGAGGAGATTCACGAGAATGGTCCCAGGAAAGAATAGCTTAACACATGAGGAACGCTAGAGGACTCTGAGTCTATACTCGATGGAGTTTAGAAGGAGGGGATCTAATTGAAATATGCAGAATACTGAATGGCCTAGACAGAGCGGATGTTGGGAAGATGTTTCCATTGGTAGGAAATATTAAGACCTGAGGGCACAGCCTTACAGTAAAGGGAAGACCTTTCAGATTGGAAATAAAGTGAAAATTATTCAGCCAGACAATGGTGAATCTATGGAATTCACTGCCACAGAAGGCTGTGGAGGCCAGGTCATGGAGTATATTTAGGACTGAGATAGATAGGTTCTTGATTGTCAAGAGGATCAAGGGCTACAGGGAGAAAGTGGGAAAATGGGGTTGAGAAACTTATCAGCCATGATTGAATGGAGGAGCAGACTCAATGGGCTGAATGGCCTAACTTCCGCTCCAATATCTTATGGTCTTAAGTGATGATTATCAAAGGTTATGTTAACAAATGGACTTTATTGTTGTAAAGGATGGAGTGTTGGGCACTAGCCCTTTAAGAGAATGACGTTTTATGGGTGATGTAACGTCACAAGGGGCGGCTCGAATGACGTCATCGTGAGGGCGGGACGTGTCCTGCGGAAGTGACGAAGGCGGTCGCCATGGTGGTCGGCGCGTTCCCCATCGCCAAGCTGCTGATGCTCGGGATCCGCCAGGTCAGCCGACCGCTCGCCAACTCCATCAAGGCTAACGCCCGGAGGAATGAGTTCTTTAAGCGTTATGTCTGCTTGCCGCCGGCGCAGGGTGAGTGAGGCAGCGACTCAGCCTGAAGCGGGTAGGCCGCTCGGTGAGGGGGCGGGGCCTGATCGCCGGAAGCCTCCCCTCCGCCGTCGGTGACAGACAGCCATCCGGCCAATGGGGGCCGCAGGACCGGCGCCTTGACCAATCACGTTGTCGGTGGCGTTGATCGACAGCTGGGGGAGGGAGGTGGTTCCTGGTGAATGTCACTTTGAGGCTTGAGAGAGGAACCACTATAGAATGGTGCAGGAGGCCACTCAGCCCATCGCATCAGTACAGGCTCCCTGAGCATTTTCACTCTGTTTAATAATACCTTGAAAGTGGACTAGATAGAATAGAGAAGAGACAAAAATAAAACCCTGCAGATGCTGGAATCCAAGGTAGACAGGCAGGAGGCTGGGAGAACACAGCAAGGCAGGCTGCTCCAGGAGTCAACATTCTGGGTATATCCCTTCTTCAGGACTGAGGTTAGAGGTATGGGGAACTGCAGATAAAAGGGTGGGGAGAGGGGTAGGGCGGTGAGGTAGAGATAGGCGAACACAGTTGGTGGGTATGACCAAGTTGGTTGATGGGAAGAATGAAGGAAAGCATATGGTACACTTTCCTTTGTTGGTCAGAGTATTGAGTACTGGAGTTGGGAGGTCATGTTGCGGCTGTACAGGGCATTGGTTAGGCCACTGTTGGAATATTGCGTGCAATTCTGGTCTCCTTCCTATCGGAAAGAAGTTGTGAAACTTGAAAGGGTTCAGGAAAGATTTACAAGGATGTTGCTAGGGTTGGAGGATTTGAGCTACAGGGAGAGGCTGAACAGGCTGGGGCTGTTTTCCCTGGAGCGTCGGAGGCTGAGGGTGACCTTTATAGAGGCTATAAAATCATGATGGACATGGATAGGGCTAATAGACAAATTTTTCCCCAGGGTAGCAGAGTCCAAAAATAGAAAGCATAGATTTAAGGTGAGAGGGGAAAGATTTGAAAGGGACTTGAGGGGGAATGTTTTCATACAGAATGAATGTTTTCATTCATTTCACATGTATTGAATGAGCTGCCAGAGGAAGTGGGGGAGGCTCTCACAGTTACATTTAAAATGAATAGGAAGGATTTAAAGGGATATAGGTCAATTTCCATGCTGTACAGCTCTAGGATACAGAAGGCTATGGAGGCCAAGTCACTAAAGATAGATTCAAGGGGAGAGGAGGGAAGGGTGAAGGTTTGTTGGGGTGGGGAATGGATGAGAGGGTCTGAGGAAAGGGGGATGTGGTTGTGACGGGGAAGCTGTGAATTGGTGGGAGCAATGGAAAGTAAGAGTGCAGGGGACGGGGTAAATAAGGTGGTGAGGGTAATTGATAGGCAGGCTTTGGAGTTGTGAATCTGGCCACATAGGAATGGACTGCTACGAGTTACTGTCAATTTCACTGGATTTGGGCCCTTCAACAGATTCTCCTCAGGAAAGCTGTAATTTCAGATAGGGCGGTGAAAGGAATAATTTGTGCATGCACTCCTTGATTGACTTCAACACCCAAAATGCTGATAACGTTCCCATCTGCCAGGGCTCTGTTTCAGCTCTAATTGCCCAAGGTAGAATTTTGAAAGTTGGCTAGCTGTTCAACCACAGAGGGCATCATAGGTAAATTTGATCGAGTATACATACCTTCAAGCAAGATCTGGGGAAGGGCATGATTGGATAGTGATTGCAAGCAGAAGCTCTAGTTGGTTTTAACTAGAATGTGGAATGTCAGTCATGGTGTGCATAGCCTTTGGTGATGGAGGTGAATTTAGCACAGTCTGGGGATAGAAAGTCAACTAGGTGTTGGAGATGGACTGTTCGGGAGGCAGCAGAAGTCCTGTAACAGATGTTGAGATAGAGACTGCAACCTGACCTGGTGGCCTTTCTGTTGCAGCCTATCACTGGATTGAAATGAAAACCAAGATGAGGATCATGGGGTTCAAAAGTGGTATGGTGCAACCCTTGAGCGAGGAGGTTGCAGCAGAACTGGGCGCTGAGCTTCTGGGAGAGGGCATTGTATTCTTCATCGGAGGCGCCTGCATCTTTGCCGAGTACATGAGGCAGTCCACCAACGCGGCAAGAAAAGAGGAGGAACTGAATAGCACGCTGCAGAACCTGCAGGAGCAGGTTGCCCAGCTCTCCCTGACTATCGAGGAACTTGATGCCCGGATCCGAGAAAACAATCGTCTTATCCACTCACTCCCTCAGCCCTCGAAGTAGCACTCTGAGCCGAGGTTTGACGGTTGGGAAAAAAAAACTCCTTGATGGGGATGAAAGTTGCCCCCAGTTCAGACAACTGCTTGGGTTTTAAAAAACTCTTCCAAGTGAGTCCTGCTATATTGGGATGTGGGAGCAGGGGGGGTTTGAGCACTGAAGACTAATCACTTGCCTGCTATAAATACCTCCAATTTTGACATGCACACACGTTGATGCTGTAAATTCCTTAGTCCTGTTTGTACTTTTGTTCGAATTCATGGCTGTATAAACCATTGTTTGGGCTATCACAGCGTGTGTGCCTTGGAACCCCTGTAACAGTTTGGCAATCATGAGTTTAAATTTTGCCAGGTTGCGTCAAACCATTCCCTGGTTTCATTCTCAGTTTCATGCCACGTAGCGACTTCACACGGGAAGAACCATCAGCTGGAAGGAATGATAGACTCATAACAGTGCCTTGCAGAAACTGCCTTTGGGAACCAGTGTCACCCTGACTTGCCTTGTTTGAGTAAAGCAAGTCTCTCTGTCTCGTCCATAATAGCGTCCACTGCCTGGAAAACACTATTGTCTTTGGGAATTTTGGCCAAACAGTGTATTTCTCAACATGCAACGTTGCCACATTTGAGTTTATGTTCCTGTCTGCATTTTAGTTCTGTGTACGCCTGGAACAGAGGATGTATTAAAGATTTTAAGACTGGACAATGACAAGAAACATACATCTCACACCATTAGGATGAACTGTGACTTTTCTTTCTTGCAATCTTTTAACAGTATGCTAAATATGTCCAGTAACAAGACAATGGGTAAAATTTTAAAGGGATACCAAATGCAAATTTATGTAAAGAAATGACATGGCACCCCAACAGCTTCAGACAGGGAACGGATGTCTGCCCTTAGTATCCCACCTCCTGATCTTATATTGCAGTTAGACTCACCTGGTGTTAGTGTCCGAGCCAGTGATTATTTACAAGTAAAAAGTTGATCATGTTTCTTCATTTCTGATGGAGTTATAAATTTCAGCAGTAAAGGGCTGAATTTGGTTTCCATTCTATTAACTGTAGCATGTTTTTTTTTTGTTGGTGGGAACGGATTGAGGTTCCTCCCCTGTACCTTTCTCCTCAATCCTGCCACAATATTAATATTTTGCTGAAGTACATAGATGTACAACATCAAGTTGAGCTGTGCAAACTCACTGCGGCAAAAAAGGCCTTTCTGAATCTGTGGTTTAATCCCAGGAGTGTTCGAAGGTGGGTGATGCTTGAGTAAATGTTAGGTGTCTGCCTGGGGTAATGAATTAAGGGTGTATTTAAACCATTTTAGCTTGGTTCTCAAATTGGCAACATGATGCAGGGAGACTCAGCACTTTGTAGTCATGTCAGTTGATTTAGAATTATGCTTGCTCTATGACCACTTTCTCAAGTACCACTGTTTTATTGAAAATACACTTGAGTATTCAGCATTGGCTTCATTAAGATGTTTTCACATCTAGAATAAATTTGTGAAGGCCAAATTGTCACTTGTAATGATACAATTGTACAAATGGACTAAAGTGTTACAGTTTCATCAGCATTACAGTGGCTGGGAGTGGTGTGGCCCTGTTAAAATGGCTAGTGTGGTGTACCTCCAAATTTCACATGCAGGCCAAATGTGGCTTAGAGGAAAGCTCACTTGCCTGTACATCAAGTCCCAATTCAGAGAGACTGGAGCATAGTACGTTTGACTAATACTCCCAGTACAGTACTGTGTCACTGGTACAGTGTTGGAGATGCTACCTTTCAGTGGCAAACACTGGTCTGTGATAGTGATGTCAACAGCATAGGTTCAATTCCTACACTAGCTGAAGTTACCATGAAGGCTTCTCCTTCTCAACCACTTCCCCTAGCCTGAACCATAGTAACTCAGGTTAAACCACCACCAGTTCTCTCTCACTTCGATGTGACTGTGTACCTATGGTCCAGTAGGACTTTGGCTCCTGCATTTTTTTTTAGAAAAAGCAATGGTTACTTGACTCTTGACATTAGACTGTGACCCTCTCAGCTTCTCCGTCCATCCCTCCCCCAGCAATCTCTGCTCATTCCAAGATTGCAAAGGCCAGGTGTGGAGTGTCATGTGGCAGTAGACAGAGATCTGCGAGTGTGTGTATGGTCTCAGCTTAGCAGTGTGATCTTTGCTTTAATGACTGGAATGCCCACTTATCTTGTAATAAAAGATTTATTTACAAAACATTGTAAAATAATTATAAATAAAATCTATTGATGACAATGTGATGTTTTAAAACTGGAATATAATGAAGCCTAGTAACAGTAGGCTTGCCCACCAAGCATGCTTAAGGACAACAGTAAATTGTAGCTGTCTGCCAAATCTTTATCACTCTTCCTGTTGATGGTGGCGATGGACTAAGGAAGAGCTGCAGAAATTAATGCTGAGTCTGAAGTAAGAAGCAGTTTAATTATGACCATAGGATGGCCACTGAACCTACAACTAAAATAAGCACCTTCCACCTCACTTTTAAACTACCAGCTTTGTAGTAACTATGCACTACTCATACCTCATTAAGTACGAAATAACCTTTGCTATAGGTTAAAGCTGCCTTGGTGAAAATCAGACACAGCTGCAAGTCTGATATCAAAAGGTGTCTGAAACCAAATGGTCAGAATATCAACTGCACTATTAGTTTTGGATGCTGATTGAGCATTGAGTTTTTTAATTCAAGATTGGGATGTAGGAGAGCTACAGCAAGGAGGTTACTAAGTCATCCACAAGTTACAGCTTCAACATCCAGCTCAGTGTGGCACAGGTAAAACTCTCAGTATTACAAAAGGTTCCTGCTATCCTCAACAGCACCGTATTAGTTGATAGTGAGGAAATGAATTTGACGACTAACTGGGATTGAGCTCACCGGAACCCAAACCAAAACAAACGCTAAAATAAAAATGGATCGTAAAAATGGATTCCTCAAACTAAATCTGAAGCATTGTATCAAGTTGTGAGAATTTAGCCACTGGAAATAAAAAAAAAGCACAGTATTTGCAAGCATTGGTCACAACGTCATACAGATGGCAGCAGAAACTGTGGCACTGTTGCAAGTTTTAGTCACCCAGGGGTACCGTCAACACATCCCAGGCCATCCCCGGAAAACAGCAAAGGCTGAATTTATTTAAGGGCGAGTTGGATGGATTTCTTAGTTTAGTGGCGAGACAGGAAAGTGGAACTTTGGACCTGATAAGATCAGCCACAATCTTACTGTACAGTGGAGCAGGCACAAGGGACTGAATGACCTCCTCATGCCCCGAGCTGATAATTCAGAACCAGATTTCACAAGACACCACAAATTTCCCACAAACACATTTCACTCTTGAATTACATCCAGTTTGCCATTACATTTACCTCAAAATTAAGTAAAAAAAAATTAATAAAAACATGTTTAAAAATGGACATGAACTGACTAGGTCAAAATCCACAGTAGCTGGTCAGTCTGCAATTCTCCAGACATCATTACACAAGCAGCACAGGGGAGGGTCATCTGAAAGTCACAGACAAGATTAAAAACAGCAAAGATTTCTCAAGTGTTGCTGTGCAACTGGTTTGAGAGAGATTTCAAGAGGTGAAACAGGGAAAATAGAAACAAACAGAAAGCTGCATAATCTACAAATACAGAGAGCATTCAGGCAAAGTCACTTTAGAAATCATGCACCTGATTCTTAAGAGTGAAAGGTCTCAGTTGGCCAAAAAGTCTTGAGTGGTAATCTTACTGCAGAGCAAAAGAATGTTGAAGGGAATAAAAAAGGCTAAATACCAACTATTACTTAAATTGCTGCTTTAAGGCTGAGAGAGAGAGAGAGAGAGAGATTCTTGATCAGTAGGGGAAATCAAGGGTTACAGGGAAAGGGCAGGATTGTGGACGTGAGGAGTGTTGGATTAGCCATGATCATATTGCATGTCTTAAGGGGCTGAATGGCCTCTTCCTGTTCTTATTCCACTCTTAACAGGCATCAGTGGAAACTGCTATGGGTAAATTTTGAAATGATACTCAGGAATCCTTCAAAAATGAACTTGTAGATATGGAGCGAAAATGTTGTAAGTATTAAATAAATAAGTTGATGCTAAAATAGGGACAAATCATTCTGATTAAATAGTCTTTCTTTATAATAGGAGAGATTGCCTCTGAAGAAAACAGGCCCAATCTCACGGAAACTTACAAAATTCTTAAAAGGACTCAACCGTGTGGATGTAGAAAGAATGTTTCACTGGCTGTGGGTCTCAGTTTCACAGTAAAGGGGGGGGGGATTTATTCACTCTCGGGGTTAGTAAATCTTTGGAATTCTTGACCTCAGAAGGTTGGAGGCCCAAACACTTAAGTAGTTTCAAGACAGAAATCCATAGGTTTCAAGAGAAAATAGCTTTGAGGTAAATCAGCCATGATCTAAGACGGCACAGCAGGCTCAAAGGGCTGAATGGCCTACTCTTGATATCAGTTAATTGTTAGGTACACGGCACCATTGTAAAGTTATTCTGCCTTATGTTTTTTTTTTGGTGCTGCAGCCAGACCTTTCAGGAGTGGAATCAAGAAACACTTTTCATTTTCTATCGTTCATCGCCTGCCAAAGTGCCAGAGAAACTCAGCAGGTCTGGTGGCGTGTGTTGAGAGAGAAACAGAGTCAACACGGAGGGTTGAGTGCGGTTCCTCTTCAGTATGAAAAGGGTGGTAGAAATAGGATGGGTTTTATGCCATAGGTAGGCAGCTGGAGGCACTGTAGAACAATGAGAAGGTCAGAAAGCAGAAGAGATAAAATTATGAAACAATAGGCAAAGAGTGAAGATAGAGGTTTGGAACTCATTTCCAAAGACAGCAACAAGCGCTAGCTAAATCCATTATTAATTATGAATCAAATTTAGTCTGTTGGCCAAAGGCATGAATAGGAGTCAAAGGAAGGCAAGTGGAGCTCAGTTGCAGCTCAGACAAGAACTCAAGGAATGATGAGTAAGGAGCAAGGGGCTAAGTGACTGACTCCTTATCCCTAGACCACATTTAGTTCATTGGACAACCATGTGTGTCTTCTGCCCTGTGATGCTCGAATGTCTGCGCTGGTCTGATATGGGAATTACAAACAGGGAATCTAGCACTCAGTTACTTCATACAGCTCTCTGAATATTGTACAGGACACTGGGGAGAACCACAATCTGTATTCATGTGAAAACGATGTGGAGGTGCCAGTGTTGGACTGGGTGGTCAAGGTCAAAAGTCACACGACATCAGGTTCAGTCCAACAGGTTTATTTGAAATCACAAGCTTTTGAACCCTTCGTGGGCTGAGCTTTGAAAGCTTGTGTTTTGAAATAAACCTGTTGGACTATAACCTGGTGTGTTTTGGAGATGCCAGTGTTGGACTGGGATATACAAAATTAAAAATCACACAACACCAGGTTATAGTCCAACAGGTTTAATTGGAAGCACACTAGCTTTCAGAGTGCTGCTCCTTCATCCAAAAGCTTGTGCTTTCAATTAAACCTGTTGGACTATAACCTGGTGTTGTGATTTTTAACTCTGGTGTTGTGACTTTCTGACTTCATGTGAAAAGTTTGGGAGTCCATTTTCACCAGCCACTGGTTGCGATCTCCCAAGTGAGGAACTACCAGGATAGTCAACTGGCGAGAAATTGGTTACACCTCGTCAAAACCAGCTCCAGACACACAACAATCTCGGTTAATCATTCTATAGTGTTGCATTTTGGCCAAGAGGTTTATCAAATAGTGTAATAGTCACACAAAGGTGACAACTCTCACCGATTGTCCAGAAACTTATCCTATTTTCTATATAAAAAACAAAAGAAAATTCCTATCTGCAGCAAACAAATCTAGTCATTCAGTTCTTCCATCTGGTCTGAGAAAAGGAGGGCCGGTTTAGCACATGCAGGTTGGCTGCTTCTGACCTGGGCTACACGGGTGGTGTCGGGCAGGTTGTGTCTGTGCCCACACGCTCCTGCCTCACCCTGCCCTCCGTCCCCTCCCGTGCCCTCAGTTTGTCATACAGCACCCGCCGGAAGGATCTGCTCCTCAGCTCACTCGGTCCGTGCGCCAAGCTTCTCCATGTACTCCTGCAACGCGTTGAGCCTGGCATCGATTTCAGAAAGGTCGCACGAGTCTAGATAATTTTCTGGAGGGAGTGGGGGAAGAAAGGCTTTTAGACGATTCCACCTTTGGAAATCCAACTCGGTATCAGAGTTGTGCTAAACACATAAACACTACTTTGTTCCTCTGCTTGCACACTTGCTGAGCCAGGTAGTTTCCGCACCACATCTGCACGGCCGACGGCTCCTTCGCCCGGTTCTTCTTGCTCTCCAACAGGAATCTTGCACCCAGCAGTGGGGCTGAAATCAGGGGTTCAGGTTATAGCAAGAGGAATGGAATGTAAATGTCGGCATGATTCGCTACAGGCGTACAGGGGGTCGGGGACACCACATCTGGAGTACTGTGTACAGCTTCAGCCTCCTTAGGACATTATTGTATTGGAAGCGGCTCAGAGAGGGTTCACTCTTGGCAGTTAATGTACGAGGAAAAGGTTGGATTAAGTTCAGCCTGTATCGATCGATTTTAAGAGAACGAGAGGTGACATTATTGAGACATACAAGATCCTGAACAGACTGGTCCGGGCTAAAAAAAAAGGTGTCTCCCTTTGACGGAGAGATTGGAACTAGGGGATGCAGTTTAAAAACAAAGGGTGGAGATAAGGAGGAACGTTGACTCTCAGAGGGTCTGAATCTATGGACGTCTTCCCCTAATAGCAATGGGGGCGGATGGGGTCAAAGTGTACTGGAGGTAGGCAGGAAAGTGAAGCTGAGACCACAATCAAATCAGCAGTGATCATACTGAATAGCCTACTGCTCCGAATTTGTACATTATTTGTAAGATGCACAAAACCAGTATTCCTGATCTACAATGAGCTTAAGAGATATTTCACCACCTAGGGGGGGCACTCCCTCTATGATTCAGGCACTCCCCACCTGAATGCTTTTCTCCGTCCGTTCTGTGGCACGCTGTAATCTATCCTCAATCCCCTCCCATTTCTCATCCACACGCTGTCCTTTGGCAAAAACACATTTCACACTGACACCAACGGCACCCACCATCACCCCTTCAATTGTTCACTTGCTGAAGTTATCGCTCAAATAAAAGCCAAATGCTGCAGATATTGGAAAACTTACATAAATACAGGAAGTGACAGAGAAACTGAGCAGGTCTGGTAGCATCTGTGAAGAACACAGTGTGACTCAAACTGATAAGCTCTGAAGAAGAATCATACTGGACTTGAAACGTTTCTCTCTCCAGAACCACAGAGTAAAACAGCACAGGAACAGACCTTTCGGTCCAACCAGCCCATACCAACCATAATCCCAAACTAAACTAGCCCCACCTGCCCGCACTCGGACCATATCCCTCCAAACACTTTTTATTCATGTACTTTTAAACATTGTAACTGTACTTGCATCTGACACTTTTTCTGGATGCTCATTCTACATACAGATTACCCTCTGTGTAAAAAAACAAATTGTCCATTATGTCTTTTTAAATCTTTCTCCTTTCACCTTAAAAGTATGCCCCCAGTATTGAAATGCCCCACCCTAGAGAAAAGACACCTGCCATTCGCCCATGATTTTATAAACCTCTACAAAGGTCACCCCTCAACCCCCTACGCTCCAGTGAGAAAAGTCCCAGCAGATCCAGACTCTCACTATAACAGAAACCCTCCATTCCCTGGTAAATCTCTTCTGAACCCTCTCCAGTTTAACAAAGTCCTTTCTCATAACAGGGCGACCAGGACTGCACACAGTGCTCCAGAACAGGCCTCACCAACATCATGTACAACCTCAATGTTCCAACTCTTATACTCAAAGGTGTGAACAATAAAGGCAAGCATGCTAAAGCTAAACTGTGGAGTTTCTCTGGGATTTTGTTTTAATCTTAGCCAAAAGATGATCAGGCTGCTTGTCCAACATTCAGCTTTGAAGCAGCAGAAATTTCCTCCAACTTCACACTGGGGAGAGGTTCCAGCCCAATTTAACACTGGGGAGAAAAGTTTCTAGCTCCTGCTTGAGACCAGATTCCCTAGTTACTGACTCCATCCCTCTCCCTGGTGACTGAATGTTCGCAAGCTGAGTAACATTGATTCAAAGTTAGGCTTCTGCTCAAGATTTTCTTCTCATTCCTGAAACATCAACTGACTTTTCTCCTATTTCCTCTCACCTGCTACTGAAAGTGTCCTTCATCCCTTTGCCACTTTGAGTGGACTATTCCGATGCAGTTTTGGCTGGTCTCTCACACTGCTGTCCAAGTCAAATTCCACTCCACCATCATCCCTATGCTCGCCAACCGACACTGGCTCTCAGTAAAGCAACACTGCAGTTCTCCAATCCTCACTTTTGTATTCATATCCTTCCCAGGCCTAATCTCTATAACCTCCTCCAGGCTCATGACCATCCGAGATCTCAGCACTCCTTTAACTCCAGCCTCTTGAGATTTTAATCATTCCGTGCCTTCAAATGCCTGGGCCCTAAACTCTGCAATTCCCTCCCTAAACCCTCTCCACTTTGATGTCAAGATGTCAAACCTACACCGTTGACCCTATGTTTGACCATATGAGATGGTGGAATACTTAATTCTTTATTGCAATGAAGCAACTTGGAATGTTGTAATATGTTAAACGCGCTGATGTTCAGTGCAAGGAACTATTACATTGTATAGAATCATGTGCTTACCTTTGTCAGATACCTTGTTTTGTTTAGTTGGGGTGCTGGCTAAACGTTTCTTTGCTTTTGGTTTTCTTTGAGGCTGGAAAAAACAAAGAGGCTGAGACTTCATTGAATCACAGCACAATGGAGGCCACTCAGCCTCTCTCTCCAGTTCGATCCATTTAGCTGCAGTTCCCTTCCCTTTCTAGATGGTCTACAGATTCATTCCTTTCAAGCATCAGTATGCTCTCTCAAAATCTGCCATCTCAGGACCAAGACTATGTTGGATTTTGAATTCTGGCTCAGGAGGGAGGAAATGGACTGGTGCCAAGAGAGACTGCATTCGGTCTGTCACCCACACCTAACTGAACCGTCCACTTACATTTGTGCCAAAGATCGAGTCCTTGTACTAAGTGTGGTCCCAGCATGGCTAAGCATTTAAGATAGATTGTAATGGTTAAAGTTTTAGCTTAATTTCTCTATTTTTTGACTTAATGCTAAGAGTGACTGTAATGTTTAACTTTTAACTTTCTTCTTTATTTCTTTCTACCTTGTTCTTACGTTTTTGTACCTAGCAGCTTGTACCTAAGAGTGGAACTTGTGGTGACATTGAAAATTTTTCACAGTACTCCGGTACTTGAGTAGAGTCATACAGCACGGAAACAGACCCTTCGGTCCAACTCGAACACGCCGACCAGATATTCCTAAATTAATCTAATCCCAATTGCCAGCACCTGGCCCATATCCCTCTAAACCCTTCCAATTCATATACCCATCCAGATGCCGTTTAACGTTGTAATTGTACCAGCCTCCACCACTTCCTCTGGCAGCTCATTCCATACATGCACCACCCTCTGCATGAATAAGTTGCCCCTTAGGTCCCTTTTATATCTTTCCCCTCTCACCCTAACCTTATGCCCTCTAGTTTTGCATGCCCCTACCCCAAGGAAAAGACCTTGACTATTTACCCTATCCATGTCCCTCATGATGATTTTATAAACCTCTATAAGGTCACCCCTCAGCCTCTGATGCTCCAGGGAAAACAGCCCCAGCCTATACATCCTCTCCCTATAGCTCAAACCCTCCAACCCTGGCAACATCCTTGTAAATCTTTTCTGAACCCTTTCATGTTTCACATCATCCTTTCTATAGCAGGGAGATTAGAACAGCATTCCAAAAGTGGCCTAACCAGTACATGTGCCGATAAAGTCTAAATCTAAAACTATAACAACATTTAAAAGGCATCTGAATAGGAAGGGTTTAGAGGGATATGGGCCAATTACTGGCTAATAGGACTAGATTAGGTTGGGATACCTGGTCGGCATAGATGAGTTGTATCAAAGGGTCTGTTTCCATGCTGTACATCTCTATGACTCTAAAGATGGGGAAGGAACAGCAGAGAGAAGGCGATGAAATTTACAAGTGCGTCTCACAAAGAGTCAACATCAGGACTATACCTCAATTAGCGTCACTATACAAGAAGTTGAATGATCATTGTTTGTGGGAGCGTGCTGTGAGCCCTGTTCCTTACATTACAACTGTGACAGCACTTCCAATGTACATGATCAGTTGTAAAGTTGGGACATCCTGAGATTGTTAAAGGCGCTATAAAACTGCAAATGTTTCTAACTATCTACTGTGAAATTTAACCTTTAGAAATAGTGTTATCCTGAGACAATGAGAGCCGTTTTCGGCAGCACATTCAGACATGGTCCACAGTAGAGGATGGTTTGACTGGTGGACAGAGTTCAAAGCAAAATCATTCTATAAATTACAGGGTACATAACTTGTGGGATTCTGGCTTTCCGTTGATCAGGAATCTACTCACCAAGTTTGGACTGCTCCAAGATGCCAATCCCAATGGCCGTTTAGGTTTCCTGCTTCTCTGCAATCTGTTATTGGAGGGGGGAGCAAGGAGCAAAATAAAAAAAACATTATTCTCTTAGACTAGTTACAGACTGCTGGATATTTTAGTAAAGTTTCAACAAGAGTGAGTGATTAAATCTGCAACTCCTCATCTGTGCTGCGAGTGTCCTGAATTATACTGAGTGGTCAAATAAATCAGGACTGACCAGTGAATCATAAACCTGAAAGAAAACCAGAAATTGCTGGAGAAACTCAGCAAGTCTGGCAGCATCTGTGGAGAGAAAGCAGAGTTAATGTTCCTAGTCCAGTGACCCTTCTTCAGAACAGGTAAACCTGGAATCTGACACAAAGCATCTTAAACACAAAGGCCATTAACTAAATTGTGCTTGAACTTTCTGACGGAGCTATCTAGTTAGTTGTATTCCCCTGCTCTTTCACCCTTGACCTGCAATTGTTATTAAAATACAGATTCAATGTACACATCCAAGTTCTATGAAAGTTTAGTTCACGGTAAGTTTTCTTGAGGTAGAAAGAAAAGGCAGGTTACTTGTAACATACAGTGTGACCCTTTACAATCACTGGGACACTGGTGTGTCACTACAGATTTCTGATTGTGGTTGATGTTTTAACAATATCTGGGACCACAGTCAAAAGCTGGTCAGTCAGTCACAGTGCATCTTTGCAGCTGGAACACTCCTGTTTCCAAGTTGCTAGGCCATGGGTCCAAGCCTCACAGCATCTAATCTGAGTGCAGTACTGAGGAAGCAATACATGACTAGAAATGTCATCTTTTAGATGTGAGATCAAACTGAGGCCCTGCCTACCTGCTCAGGTAGACATGGGAGATAACTCTACCACTATTTGAAGAGTTAAGTCTTACACTCACAACCGGAGCTGTGCAGAGGTTTTATTTAGACATTGTACAATTGTCAGTAGGGTATCAGGCTGGAATACTAAACCACACCGCACCAGGGGTTGATGACAGAGGACAGATCAAGCTGTTGGGTGTTTGGATGCAAAGTGAACTTATTGAACTTAACAGGTTGTTGGGGACAATGGTTTCTCTCATGGCAAATATTTACAAGTGGGGGCACACTTTAAAGATAAGGAGTCTCCTGTAGAAGATGAAAATGGATCTCTTCTCTCAAAAGGGGTTGTTAATATTTTTAAAAAATTCATTCATAGGAGGAGGGCATTGCTGGCTAGGCCAGCATTTAATGCCCATTGCTAATTGTCCAGAAGGCAGCAGAGAGTCAACCACATTGCTGTGGGACTGGAATCACATGTAGGCTAGATCAGGTAAGGATGGCAGTTTCCTTCCTTAAAAGGACATTTGTGAGCCAGATGGATTTTCCGAGAATCGACAATGGATTCATGGTCATCATTACACTCTTAATTCCAGATTTATTGTTGAATTCAAATTCCACCATTTGCTGTAGCGGGATTCGAACCTGTGTCCCTGGATTTCTCTGGATTAACAGTTCAGTGCTAGTACCACGAGACCATTCTCTCCCCTTTTTGGAATTCTCATCCAGAGCAGAGAGCAATGGAGACTGGTTTGGTAAACATACTCTGGGCTGAATTAGACCAATCTTTAACAAAGGACAGGCAGGAAAACTTGAGGCCCACAGTTAGATCAGCCATGACCTTACTAAATGACACAGCAAGCTGGAGTGGTCAAACAACCAAGTGGGTTGATGATGCAAACTGATGACAAAAATAGATTCATTTCTGTACTGGCTGAAGACACCACAAAGACTTTGTCTTCTCAACTTTGCCAGAGATGTGGCGATCCTTAGGTTGAATTCATCCACAGCCATCTTTCTCTAATGAGACAGCAGCCTATGGTCCTGTGACATGTTGGAGATTTTCAGGTTCCCCCACCCCACACAAACAGTGATTGTTGGTGGTAGGAGCAACTTAATTTGGAGATCACACAAACAGCCCAGAGAACTTTAAAATCAATTCATTAAACAAAGCGATTGACAACACTGGTCACTCGGAGTCAAATATCTACCTTGACTTGGCATGTCCTCTGCTATCTTCAAAATCACTGAGTGAGCTTGCGGAGGAGAATCGGCTCCGGTGAAATTCCGCTACACAATAGGAGATGCAACAAGGTCAGTAACATCACAAGGGCCGCAGAGGAATCAACCCATTCCTGAACCCGAGAGGTACAGAAGGGACACTGAGTCATAGGGCACTTCAGCCTAACTTGTCCATTTGTCCATAATAACCAGGTCACCTAATCTGAACTGGTCCCATTTGCCTGTGTTTGGCCCATATTCCTCTAAACTTTTCCTATCAATGTACCTGTCCAAATGGCTTTTGTTCAACAAATGCACCACCTTCTGTGTGAAAAAGTTGCCCCTCAGATGCCTTTTAAACCTTTCCCTATGTTCTTAAATCAATGTTCTCTACTTTTGGACATCCTTACCCTGGGGAACAGACCTTTGCTATTCACCTTGTCTATGCCCTCATGATATAAAGTCACCTCTCCGCTTCCTATGCTCATGCTGCATCGATGGATTGGGGTGTGTGTGTGCGTGCGTGCGTATACACACACACGCGCAAAGATAACTTCACACAGACTCCTGCTCTCTTCCTTCCTGCACATCTCCAAGCGTTGGATACACACTCCCTGCCCTCCCAAACCCCAAGACCTGGCAGATTTCTTCAAACAAGTTAATATTTCATCTACATCTATTAGGTGCCTTTAATACTTCTCTTCAAAGGTCAAAGTGCTTAACATTCTCTCATCATTCCTCACATGTTGTCATCTGCATTCTCAGACTCAACCGTTGTGTTTACTTTAGGGCCATCACCAACTTTGACAAGCTGATCAGTTTATTATCCAAATAAACTATGCTGCAAGCACTGAATTCAGACAAACACTACCAACTAGACTAGAATACAAAAACAGGGATCTACTGCTGAGGCTGTATAAGGCTCTGGTCAATTTTGGAATATTGAGAGCAGTTTTGGGCCCCTTACCAAAGGACGAATGTGCTGGCCTTGGAGGGGGTCCAGGGGAGGTTTACAAGAATGATCCCAGGGATAAGGGGCTTGAGGAGTCTGGGTCTGCACTTGGGAAGGACTGGGGGCAATCTGATTGAAACTTACAGAATACTGAGAGGCCTGGATACAGTGGACGTGGAGAAGATGTTTCCCCTCATAGGAGAGACTAGGATCCAAGGGTACAGCCTGAGAGTGGAGGGACAACCCTTTAGAACTGAGAGGAGGAAGAATTTCTTCAGCTAGAGTGTGGTGAATCTGTGGGACCCATTGCTGCAGAAGGTTGTGGAGGCCAAGTTATTGACTGTCTTTGAGACAGAGATGGATAGGTTCTTGATTAGTAAGGGGATCAAGGGTTACAAGGTAAAAGCAGGAGAAGAGGGTTGAGAAACATATCAGCCATAGTCGAATGATGGGGCAGGCATGATGGGTCGAATGGCCTAATTGTGCCGATATACCTTATGTTCCCAAGAAGGTTCAGAAAAGAATCTTTATGGTACACTCAAGATCTACTTGTATCTCTAATGCAACCCATACAGCAAATTCCCATGACTTCCAGCTATAACCACACGTTGCTTCCATCCTGTTCTCATTGTATTACTGGCCAATTTGAGGTAGCCAATTAATTACATTTAAAAACGTCATCAAAACTGCATAAGACGAGAGTTCTGAAGTGGGAGAGATTTCTCAGTCTTCCCAACATTTTCACAAAAGCTAACAGAATTTCTAACATATTCTGGTTCATTTCGTCCCCCTGAATTTGGTCAAATTGGTTGTAGAAAAATTTCCTGACATTCAGGCTCGGTGTAAGTGGGACCCGATTGTCAGCTTTTCCAAGATCAGCCCATACCCTTACCCGATGAGCTCCGCCCACGACTGTGACCACTTGTTTGTACTTTGCTGGCACTGCCTTCGCGGGAGCAGTTCTTGGATTTCGACCTTCCTCGTTCCTCATCGGTCAGGAGGTTCATGCCCCTGTAGATCCTCCTCAAGCTGCAGAGGGGAGAGAGGGAGACAGAGTGGTGGAGATGGAGGGAGATAGGGTTACATCACGGGGCAAATCCTTCGGCTTAATTTAAAACACAAAAAAATTTATCCCGTGCAGTAATCTGTGAAAATTCGAGAGGCCAAGAACTATTTAAAGTAAAAATTAACAACTTATTTCTTAAAGTATAACAGAGAATAATTATCTAACAACTATTTACAACTCCTTTCTCTAATCTATGTTATATTTTCCCTTCTATAATACTAATCCAATAAAACCCCCAAATAAGATTTACTGAAAAATTCAAATTTCAAAACCAGGCAGCTGTCGAATCTTCCCTTTGCATCTTCCTCGGTAGATTTGCTCTTCAGGTCAGTGTTGATGTATTTTCTCTGTGCAAACTCCTTCTCTGGACAGGTATCTCTCAGAGTTCAGCGCACACACTTCTCAGACATGAAATTTGGTCCCATATCAGTGACTGCAGCTCAAGGTCCATACTGTCAAAGCCCATGCACTATTTGTCAAAGGCAGTGCAGCACTGTCAGAGGCACCATTTTTCTGATGAAGTGAAAAATCAAGTCCTTGGCTACCCTCCCGGTTGAACATAAAATCTCCCAAAGCAACTATTTTGAAGGGAAGGGGAGTTCTCAGCAATGGCTTGGACAATTTCTATCCCTCAACCAACCCCTCAGTTCTGGCAAAACATACAACGTTGACTGCTTCTCTCTCCGCACATGGCACCCGAGGGCTTCCAGTACTTGCCTTTATTTCAGGATGCTAGTAATCGGGTATTTTGCAAGAAGTACAAAGTTGATTTTTTACAACTTGGCATTAAATTCAACCCTTGAATCACTGCAGCCCCTCAGGATTGCTGAGGGAAGAAGTTTTGATGGTAGATTTGTGCAATAGTGGGTAATCACAGCATAAGAAAATACTGAGGTCATCCACATTAAAGTGGAGTCTCTCCCTGGATTCCTCACAGAGCCCAGGGCACCTGCAAGAGACTGAACCAACCTAGCTAGAATTCGCAAAGTACATTCAATACCAGTGGCTTTACCTAGTTTCTCCATGGGCTTTCTTCACACCTTCATTAGTGCATGTCTCAATGTTATCCACCCATCCAATTTGACCGATTCCCCTTCTCTTTTTAACCTCAATTTCTGCTTCAATTGTTGCCAGGACAAAGCGGTCAGGTTTTCACCTTGGTTATGGAGAGAGATAGGTGCGCACAACAAAGTAGATTTTATAATTGGGGGAAGGGAAATTACGATGCTGTAAGGCAGGATTTGAGGAGCATACGTTGGGAGCATAGGCTGTCAGGGAAGGATGTGGTGGAAATGTGGAACTTTTTCAAAGAGCAGATACGACGTGTCCATGATATGTATGTACCTATCAGGCAGGAAAGAAATGGTCGTGTGAAGGAGCCTTGGTTGACGAGAGAGGTTGAATGTCTGGTAAAGAGGAGGAAGGAGGCTTACATAAGGTTGAGGAAACAGGATTCAGACAGAGCAGTGGAGGGATACAGGATAGCCAGAAGGGACCTGAAGAAAGGGATTAGGAGAGCTAAGAGAGGGCATGAAAAATCGTTGGCGGATAGGATCAAGGATAACCCCAAGGCATTTTATGCGTATGTGAGAAACCAGAGAATGACGAGAACGAGGGTAGGTCCGATCAAGGACAGTAGTGGGAGACTGTGTATTGAGTCGGAAGAGATAGGAGAGGTCTTGAACAAGTACTTCTCTTCAGTATTTACGAACGAGAGGGACCGTATTGTAGAAGAGGAGAGTGTGAAATGGACTGGTAAGCTAGAAGAGATACCTGTTAGAAAGGAAGATGTGTTGGACATTTTGAACAACTTGAGGATAGACAAGTCCCCCGGGCCTGACGGGATATATCCTAGGATTATGTGGGAAGCTAGAGAGGAAATTGCAGTACCGTTGGCAATGATCTTCTCGTCTTCACTGGCAAAGGGGGTGGTACCAGGGGACTGGAGAGTAGCGAATGTTGTGCCCCTGTTCAAAAAAGGGAATAGGGATAACCCCGGGAATTACAGGCCTGTTAGTCTTACTTCTGTGGTAGGCAAAGTAATGGAAAGGGTACTGAGGGATAGGATTTATGAGTATCTGGAAAGACACTGCTTGATTAGGGACAGCCAGCACGGATTTGTGAAGGGTAGGTCTTGCCTTACAAGTCTAATTGAATTCTTCGAGGAGGTGACCAAGCATGTGGATGAGGGAAGAGCAGTGGATGTAGTGTACATGGATTTTAGTAAGGCATTTGATAAGGTTCCCCATGGTAGGCTTATGCGGAAAGTCAGGAGGCATGGGATAGAGGGAAATTTGGCCAATTGGATAGAAAACTGGCTAACCGGTCGAAGGCAGAGAGTGGTGGTAGATGGTAAATACTCAGCCTGGAGCCCAGTTACAAGTGGAGTTCCGCAGGGATCAGTTCTGGGTCCTCTGCTGTTTGTAATTTTTATTAATGACTTAGATGAGGGAGTCGAAGGGTGGGTCAGTAAATTTGCAGATGATACGAAGATAGGTGGAGTTGTGGACAGTGAGGAGGGCTGTTGTCGGCTGCAGAGGGACTTAGATATGATGCAGAGCTGGGCTGAGGAGTGGCAGATGGAGTTCAACCCTGCCAAGTGTGAGGTTGTCCATTTTGGAAGAACAAATAAGAATGCGGAATACAGGGTTAATGGTAGGGTTCTTAGTCAGGTGGAGGAACAGAGGGATCTTGGGGTCTATGTACATAGATCTTTGAAGGTTGCCACTCAGGTGGATAGAGTTTGTAAGAAGGCCTATGGAGTATTATCGTTCATTAGCAGAGGGATTGAATTCAAGAGTCGTGAAGTGATGTTGCAGCTGTACAGGACTTTGGTTAGGCCACAGTTGGAGTACTGTGTGCAGTTCTGGTCGCCTCACTATAGGAAAGATGTGGAAGCTTTGGAGAGGGTGCAGAGAAGATTTACCAGGATGTTGCCTGGAATGGAGAGGAAGTCGTACGAGGATAGGTTGAGAGTTCTCGGTCTTTTCTCGTTGGAACGGCGAAGGATGAGGGGTGACTTGATAGAGGTTTATAAGATGATCAGAGGAATAGATAGAGTAGACAGTCAGAAACTTTTTCCCCAGGTACAACAGAGTGTTACAAGGGGACATAAATTTAAGGTGAAGGGTGGAAGGTATAGGGGAGATGTCAGGGGTGGGTTCTTTACCCAGAGAGTGGTGGGGGCATGGAATGCGCTGCCCGTGGGAGTGGTGGAGTCGGAATCATTGGCGACCTTTAAGCGGCATTTGGATAGGTACATGGATGGGTACTTAATCTAGGTTAGAAGTTCGGCACAACATCGTGGGCCGAAGGGCCTGTTCTGTGCTGTATTGTTCTATGTTCTATGTTTTCGTTTCCAATGTCGGAACATGGCTCTCTCGCTCTCTCTCTAATTGTACTTTTGATTCCTGAACATGCCACTCTTCATCTAACCCACCCTTTGGTCCTTTTGTCCATTCAGCTAATTCTTGGAATCCTTGGCCGCATCTAGATTTCAAAAGCTGTTATCCCCCCCTCAGCCTCTTTCTGCAGAGTCCGTCTCTTTACATCCCAGAGACAGAGTAACACTATGCACTACCGACTGCATTAGACATCCTTTTCTAGAGTTATACTGTAATACTGGGAATCTAAAAATATATCCAACAAGACAGAAATACAGAACCAATGCACATTTACATCACCATAACAGTAAAAAGTGGTCTCACTTACCAGGAATCTCTGCAAGCTGTGACGTAAAGACTAAGGTCATGTTATTCAATATTTTTATTTTGCAATTTCACCTTTTAATAACTTACTTTCTCTGCTCTGTCTCCTTCTGCTTCTGCTCCTTGTTGTGCACATATGCCGTGGGGTTGAAACGGGCTTGCCTAGTTCCTGAGGAGAACAAGAGCTTGACTATATCCCACCAATGAAGCTCTGTTTCTGAACAACATCGAGCATCCTAATGCAGTGCTTCTAGAGTTCTCTGGGTTCTTTAGTCGATTGGTTGATTCCCCACCTAAATTCTAATACCATAGAGCAACACTGCTGGGGGAGATGGGGATGGTGGTACTAGCGGCCCAGACTGGGGACGCAGGTTCAATTAATAAAACTGGAGTTGAAAGCTGGTCTCAGTAATACGAAACACAATTATCAACGAAAATAAAAATCAATCTGGTTCACTAATGTTGAGGAAGGAAATCTATCATCCTTACCTGGTCTAGCGGGCATCTGAATTCAGACTAACAACAATGTGGTTGACTCATAACTGACCTCTGAAATGGCCTTAGCAAATGACTTAGTTCAAGAGCAATTAGGATGGGAAAGAGTTGCCCATAGTTCCAATAAACAGGGCCTGTCCCTTCAGAAGGCTTGGGCAGTATTGCCCTGCCTCCAAAATCAACCAAAAGCAAGATCATCCCCGTAAACTGGAGAGGCAGAATCCACGGGTGACTGCAAATGTGGTGAGGAGGTAAAGAATGCGGGTGCAGATGAGGGAGATGGGTCTGAAGGAGAATGCAAAGTAGAGACAGCAGTTTTGATATGGGCAACGAGTAAATACTCAACCTGAAGGGAAGAAAAAAAAAGTCAGAGATAAATTAATTGAAAACAAATGTGGAATCTCTAGCTTAAAGCTGCAAACTTCAGAAGATATTATAATAGGGATAATATTGTGACTGCTATTGTAATTGTTACTTCAAATCTGGGATTTAGATCTGGGATACAGGAAAGAGAATGACAACAGGGTACATTAAAATGTTCCAGCTTTGTGCATATACAATAGAAACATTTTAGCTATGAACTCACTGGTCTACATAAGACGCATTTAATGCAGTAGTTTTTATTCCATCAGTTATTTTGGGAAAAAAACCTTTTATTGCTAACTTATGCCTATGGGCTTGTGCCAATTTAAACACTGTAGTTGGCATGGACTGGTTGCATCGAAGCGTCCATTTCTTTGCTGTTTGACTGTATATGCCTGGCCTAAGGAACTGCATGATACAGACACAAGATGTCCCAAAATGATATTGTATACACCAATGTACACATTCGTAAAGCGCAAAGGTTGCCTTGCTGAGACAGCATAAGGAAGGTGTTAACGCAAAGCCCAACTAAATAAACAAAGAGCCTCAGTTCTGCCAGGGATGAGGCATAACAATTATGGGGATAGACTACAGAAGGTGGAGATTTCCCTCTTGAGCACAGAAAGTTAAGGAGAGTTCATCAAGGCACATGAATTCATGAGTTTAGACTGAGAAAATAAAAGGAAGCAGTTTCCAAAGGCTGAAGAGGGATTGCCAAAGATAAAAGATTTAGGAGACTGGCTGGGCAGAAGAACCAGAAACATGAGGTAAATTTTTTTTAATAATTAGGATTTGGAATGTTGTGTGTTGGATACTGATTTCAGAATAACTTTCAGAAGAACCTGAACAAATACTCAAAAGAATAAGGAAGAGAATGGGTAACTATTCAGGTAAGTAGGTCAGAACTATCTGAAATCTCAGATTTACTCCACAGCTGGGGATTTTCCTCGGAGAGTCTGGGAAGCTGGAGAGTTCTGAATCTCCTGGATTTGAATTTGCGTCCCTTTCAGTTAAAGGGGAGCGAAATGAACAGGATTGTTCTTTGGAAAAGCCAGCACTGACTCAATTGGCTCAAAAGACACAGAAGCAGAAGTAGGCCATTCAAGCCCATTGAATCTGCTCAATCATTCAGAACATGGTCAATAATCTTCAACTCCACTTTCCTGCTGTTTCCCCATAACCCTCAAATCTGTAACTGATTGAAAATCTGTCTACCTCGGCCTTGAATATGCTTAATGACCCAGCCTCTGTGGTAAAGAGTTCCAGATCTACCATACTTAGAAGACATTCATTCATTTCTCTGTCTGAAACATTTGATCCCTTATTCTGAAATAATGCACTCTGGGTCTAGGCTCAATGGCCTATGAAAGTGCTGCACTACTGAATGATTCTCACTTGAACTCGTTACCATTTTCTCTTTTGGAGAAGTTGTACCTGCTGGAGAGGGTGACAGTCTGGGAGTACGGGAACGATTTCTTTGCTGGCTGTCTCTGGAGGAAGACCGTTCCCTCTCTCTAAACGATGACCACCGGCCACTTCTCTCTCTGGATGTAGATCTCTCCCTCTCTTGGGACCCTGACCACTGCTTGCTTCTTTCCCGCAAGGCCGACTGACTGTCCTGCCGAACTCTGCCAGCCGAATCTGTCCTGGTCTGAGAACGATGGCCGGAGCTGAGATTTAAATTTGATCGGTTCTGGGGAGAGGGTCCCACTGGAGTCAAGCGACTGAAAAATGAGAAAAAGCATGAAAATTAGGTGTAGAGAACTGGGGGATAAAAAGGGAGCAATATTTTAAAAGTGTCCAATAGAAACACTGGAATCTAACAATAAAAAGATCCCAAAGTGTTTTACAGGAGCAGTCACATGTAGGACTGCAGAGTAGAAATTATTGGTACAGGGCCGAGTCGTTACAGGAGAATTCTATCATAGAGATTGGGAAATTCCAGTCAGGATGGTTATACATTAAGAAAAGTAAATAACAAGATATTATTTCAAATATGACATTGAAATTCAAGACAAAATAATTTTTAAAATAGAAAATTGACAGCACATATATGGGCTATTCAATCCAATCCGTCAAACTAGCTGGGAGAGGAAGTTGATATGATTGATTGAGAGGGGAGCGGGTATCAGTTCTAAAGTCGCCCATGAGTTAGAAAAAAGCCTAGGCCTGTCTAAACTCTTATGGGTAACTATTCAGGTAAGTAGGTCAGAACTATCTGAAATCTCAGATTTACTCCAGAGCTGGGGACTTTCCTTGGAGAGTCTGGAAACTGGGGAGTTCTGAATCTCCTGGATTTGAATCCGCGTCCCTTTCAGTTAAAGTACAGGCCTCTGAACTATCATTGACATTACCCACTACTCCACACATGAACAGGATTGGGCAGTGCTTTTGCTCGTAAGATACACACTTCAGTGTTACAGCCAAACATAAGGCCGTCCCCTCGGTAACTGTCATAAAGGCGGTTACTAGGGGAATACTGGTTAGTTTTTTCTAACCTCCACTCAGTAATACACTGAAATTCAGCAGATTGTCCTCACCCAGTCACCACAGTACAACAGGCTCATTGAATAACTTGCTCCTCCCTAGCCCTGAATGTGGAGAATAAATGCCTCAGCAGGTTTGAGTTAATTTGGTACAGCCTCACGAATGAGCGGGCAGGGATTTCTGCAGGTACGTTGACATTCTGATAAGAACTCACCCCCTTTTGTACAAATTCAACTCTGTGGTCAGGTTCTTCATTCGCACCTTCAGTTTCCGCTCTGAAGCCTTTACGTCTTCCAGCTGAAATTTTGAAAAATGAAAAAAAAACACAATTATTCAACGGTGTGGGAGGTCTGGAGAAGCCTGGGGTTGCTCTCCTTCGAACAGAGAAAGTGAAAAGGACATTTGATAGAACAGGAAAGACTTTGATACCAATGATACAGAAGAAACTGATTGCAGTGACAGAAGGGTCAGTTACAAGAGGTACACAGGTTGAAGACAATCAGCAAAGAGAAACAGAGGGAGAATAGAAAATTATGGAGCGAGTTGCTGCAATCTTGAACATGTTGTCTGAAAGAGTGTTTTAAGGAGATTTAATAAAGAGCTTCCAGAGAGAACTGGATGAATCCTTGAAGGGGAGAAACATATAGCGTTACGGGGAAAGAGCATAGGTATGGGATTAACTGGACAGTTTAACCAAAGAGCTGGCAGCAACACAGTTAAATCCTAACTTTTGTAGAATTATAACACCACAGAACCCAACACACTGATCAGACAAGATGTAATGCTGAATAGAAATGGGCAGCAAAACCACAGCGTTAGTCTTAGACTCATAGGGTCAGACAGCATGAAATGACTTTCAGAACAGTACAGCCCTGCTTATCCATCACTGTCTTTTTTTTAAAACTGTCTCTAGTTTTGCTTACTATTACTTACTGTTCGTTCAGCACTGTCCAATGTGATATCATATCCCTATCAGCATCCGATATTAAAACATACACCCTGCAACATTGTTAAATGCCCACCACAAAAGTCAAAATTAGGGGTAATTGAAGGGAGTGGGTAAACAAGTGAAAGAGTTCACATATATTCACAAAGTGTCACTTCCTAAATAAAAAAAGCGTTTCTGACTGTGTCTAAAGCTGAACACCACTGTGAATGTATCCACACCATACTGAACATAGTGATTCAAGATAGCACCAGCTCTTCATCAAGCAGCAATTAGGAAGGGGTAGTAAATACTAGCTAGTCTGTGACATCCACATTTCATGATCAAACTCTTAAGAGAAAATCACCACCAGGGGTATTGAAAGCAATCACAATTTCTATTTTTTTGTAAGAAGAAAAGTGAAATTAAGTTGGAGGCTGGGTTAGTAGAGTTTAAATATTGGCTAGCTGACCTGATCTAACCACTTTCTCACCTGCCATCACAGCACCCCCAATACCCCTAATAGATCAACCTTCTGGAGCAAGCTTTACCAGCAGATATCTTTCTGATCAAGGAACAGGAAACGTGGGAAGTTACCGAGTTCCTTGCGACAAAATCATCAAGTGGTTAGCTAGAATGGTCCTTTCTAAAATAGGCTGGGGCTATTTTCCCTGGAGCATCGGACACCGAGAGGAGACCTTATAGAGGTTTATAAAATCATGAGAGGTGTGAATAGCCAAGGTCCAAAATTAGTGGGCATAGGTTTAAGGTGAGAGGGGAAAGATTTAAAAGGGACATAAGGGGGCATCCTTTTCATGCAAAGGGTGTTGCGTGTACAGAATGCGCTGCCAGGTGAAGCAGAGCAGGCTGGTACAATTACAACTTTTAAAAGGTACCTGGATATACAAAAAGGAGTTTAGAGGGATATGGGCCAAATGTTGGCAAATGGGAGTAGGTTGATTTAGGATATCTGGCTGGCCTGGACGAGTTGGCCAAAGGGTCTGTTTCCGTGCTGTGCATCTCTATGACTCTTGGTTCAGGTCGAGTCAGGGCCCCCTGGGCAGCCAAATCCATTGCTGGAGCCGGAGTACTAACCCGTTATGCACCTCTGGAAAAACAAAGAACACTGCACACTTCTGAGGAGCAAGAGAATCATCACCACAAACACAGTAAATGATGACGCTGTTGCTTGGCTTTGGGGAGTTGCATTCACTAAGTAAGTAGATAAACTGACATGGAACAGCTGCATTCTCAGTGTAATAAACATCAAGAAGGTAAATCCCGCTATGTATTTCTACCTCTCCTGTGTAGCTTTGTCAGGTTAGCATGAAAAGTAAATCTCGTCCAATGGTCATAGTACAGAAAGAGACCATTCAGCCCCTTGTGTCTGTGCTGACTCGCTGCAAAAGTAATTCACCCAGTGACACTCTGCTTGCTGTCTTTTCCCTGTAACACTGCAGAATATTTCTCCTCAGATAATGGCCCAATTCCCCTTTGAAACATATGATTGATTTTGTCTCTACCACATTCTCATGCAGCACACGATCCAAATCACTTGTCATGTTCAAATGATTTTCTTCATGATACCATGGTTTCTTTGGTCAATCGCCATAAACTGATGCCTTCTGATTCTTGATCTTTCTGCTACAGGATTAAGAACTGTTTGTCCCCACCTGCTCAGTCCAGGCACTTCATGTTTTTAAGATAAATCTCCTCTCAATCTTCTCCTTTCCACGAAGTACATCCCCACTTTCTCTGGAATTACTCACAGGAGTCTTTTCTGCACCCTCTCGAAGACCTTCACATCCTTCCTGATGTGTGGTGTCCACAATAGGCCACAGCAACACAGTGTTGAGGCTGAACCAGTGCTTTCGAGAGGTGACTTAGAGTGACGTCTATGGAGAGGTGTAATGGTGGCAGCCTTTTGGCTCCTAACGAAGACTCTTCAATCAAAAAAATTAGCAAGTGGTAAATCTCAATTTCTAGACAACTGCCAGTTTGCTGACTGCTTGCTAAAATTTGTAATTGTTTTTGCAATACATTATTGAAACACTGCTGGATTGTGACCTGAAGTTGAAGATTTTGTCTTGCTCTCCAGACTGAAACATAAGAAAAACTGAAAAGTTTACCAACACTCAAGGTTCTGTAACATCAAGATTTAATACAAAGGCTTGAGCATCACAGATCTCACCTCATCCAAGACCTGCCGGTATTCTTGGTTTCGTTTATTTGCTGCTCTCTGATTTTTTGTTTTCTCCTTCATCAGCTCCTCCTCCAAGCTCTGAATGATTTTTTTCAGGATTTTCACCTCCTTGGCCACAGATGCTGTGCTGGACAGTTTCATCTGCTCCTGGAGCTGCAGAATCATGACTTCCAGCTCCTGTTTCTCCTGCAGCAGCTTCTCGAACCTGAAGGGAGGCGTGCACACGAAGGAGGGGAGCATGTTATTTTCTGCCATGGTGCATTCTTTCCCCAATAGGGACAGCAATAGAAATTGCTCAGGAGATGGTGCAGGAACATGTCATTTGGCCCAACAGGGTACATGCTGGCAGGTGATAAATGGAGTTACACAGACATTTTGTAGCATTTTCTACAAACTCAGGATGGCCCAGAGCAAATTATCTTTTAAAAAATGGTTACCTTTATACTGCAAGAAAGCAGAAGGCAGCACAACAAGATCCCACAAATAGCAATCGCATAAATGACCAATAAATCTGGCTTCTTGTGATGTTGGTTGAGGGATGGATATCAGATGATCCCACTGTTCTTTTTATAATAATGCCATGGGATTTTATACAGCCGCTTTGGTTTAATGCCTCACTCAAATGATGGCACCTTTTAACAGGTTAAGGAGAGGACAGAAACTAAATTAAAAGATTGGTTGGACAGGAGGCAGCAGAGAGTAGAAGATAAAGCAGTTTTCTCCAGACTGATGAAAAGGGTCTCATGGTATCCCACAGAGATCAAATGTCACAGTAGATAGTGTCCCCCACCTCTGCACCAGAAGCTTCAGGTTCAATTCCTCACCTCAGAACTAGATACCCTAGGTTTATTATCAACCTGTAGAAACAAAGCAATGCAGGAGTAGGCCATTCAGCTCTTCAGATCTGCTCCACCACTCTACATCATGGCTAATCATGTACACCAACACCATTTTCTCATGTTATCTCTTGATATTATCATCTAGAAATCTATCAATCACTGGCTTGAAAATACAAAATGATTGTGGTTCCACAGCCATCTAAGGGCAGAGAATTCCAAAGATTTACTTAGAGTCAGAGAGTCATACAGCATGGAAACAGACACTTCGGTCCAACCAGTCCATGCAAAACATAATCCCAAACTAAAATGGTCCCACCTGCCTGCTCCTGGACCATATCCCTCTGAACCGTTTCTATTCATGTACTTATCCAAATGTCTTTTAAATGTTGTAATTGTACCCACATCCACCACTTCCTCAGGAAGTTCATTCCATATGTGAATTACCTGCTGTGTGAAACGTTTGCCCCTCATGTCTTTTTTCAAAATCTCTCTCCTCTCACCATGAAAATATGCCCCCTAGTCTTGAAATCCCCCATCCTAGGATAAAGACAACAAAGACAATAACTCTTTCTATACCCTTCATTATTTTATAAACTTCTATAAGCTCAACTCTCAACTTCCTAGGCTCAGGTGAAAAAGTCCCAGCCTTTCTTGATACTCAAACCTTTGAAGGTTGACAAGTCTTGATAAATCCCTTCTGAATCCTTTCCAATTTAATAGTATCCTTCCTACATCTGGATGACCAGAACTGGACAAAGTCAGGCCTCATTGTCCTGTACACCCGCAACATGACTCCCCAACTCCTTTACTCAAAGGATTGAGCAATGAAGGCAAGTGTGCCAAATGCCTTTTTAACGTCCCTGTCTACATGTGACACAAACTTCAAAGGATTATGTACCTGCACTAGCTTCCAATTTAGGGTGGAGGGGTGGCACGGTGGCTCAGTGGTTAACGGTGCTGCCTCACAGCACCAGGGTCCCAGGTTCAATTCCAGCCTTGAGCACCTGCCTGTGTGGAGTTTACACATTCTCCCAGTGTCTGTGTGGGTTTCCTCCGGGTGCTCCGGTTTCCTCCCACAGTCCAAAGATGTGCAGGTCAGGTGAATTGGCCATGGTAAATTGCCCCATAGTGTTAGGTGCATTAGTCAGAGGGAAAGGGGTCTGGGTGGGTTACTTTCTGGAGGGTCGATGTGGACGTGTTGAGCTGAAGGGCCTGTTTCCACACTGTACGTAATCTAAATCTAATCTAATCTAAACCTGTTGGACTATAACCTGGTGTTGTGAGATTTTTAAACTTTGTAAACCCCAGTCCAATACCGGCATCTCCAAATCAAGGCCCTACCATTAATTGTATATACCCCACCCTTGTGTGTTGTACCAAAATACAACACTTTTGAAAGAAAAAAAATTCTCCTTATGCTATGTGGCATACTCCTTATTCTAAAACAGTGACGCCCAACTCAAGGACCCCATCCCAACCAGAGGAAACATCTTGCTGAATCTACCCTGTCAAATCCTGTGAGAATGTTATGATTCAAGGATTTGGAGACGATGGTGTTGGACTGGGGTGTACAAAGTTAAAAATCACACAACACCAGGTTACTTGCAGAGTTACATTGCACTGTGCTCAAAAACTGCATGAATCCATACTCGACTCTGTTAACTCATTTTTAGATTAGAATCAGTCTAAACATTATGGCACAGACAAGGAACACAAGCCGGGGGCTAACACCTTCAACATCTTAACATCTTATCTGGCTGACACCAATTATTACAGTTAACCTGAGAATGTAACTTTTAAAAAAAGGTTTTGTGATTTACATATGAAAGAAGTGAAACTATCATGGTTATTCTAACAGATGAGAGACTCAACAAACTATCAAGGTATTTTTCAATGTATAATTTCAATTACATCACACTGTAAACTTTTGCTATAAATTCGGTGTCATACAATTGTGTACTCCACAACTACCTGATGAAGGAGCAGTGCTCCGAAAGCTAATGCTTCCAATTAAACCTGTTGGACTATAACCTGGTGTTGTGTAATTTTTAACATGATTCAAGGAGACCACTACACACTCTTCTCAACTCAAGAGAGTACAGGTCCACTCTCCTCACAGAATGAGAATTAGTTTGGGGAGCCTTGATGACACTGCCACCATGGCACAAGGAGGTTGTGGTAGCATCATTGGACTAGTAATCCAGAGGCCCAGGTAAATGCCCTGGAAACATGGGTTCAATTCCCATCATGGCAGTCAGTAAAGTTTGAAAATAAAAACCTTGAATTAAACACCATCCTAGTGGAGAACATGTAACCATGGTCACAAAATCCCATCAGGCTCACTAATGCCCTTTAGGGAAGGAAATCTGCCATCCTTAACCAGTTTGGGTTACACATGACACTGGAGCCACAGCAATGGAGTTCTTAACTGCTGTCTGGACAATTAGGGATGGGCATTAAATGCTGGTCGAGCTCATATGCCACGAGTTAATATGAATCAAAGGCAGCTCAGTGGTTGGCGTGGCAGAAGAGAATGACAATGAGCAAGAAATGCCAGGAACAAATATAGGCGTGTCTGTGTGTGCGTGCGTTTGTGTGTGTGTGTTGCAGGGGGAACAAGAAAGTTTTTTTGTTAGAGCAATGCAGATTAAAACTATAAAATGATAGGAAAGAGTAGAATGATGGGAACAATGGTTAAGCAATCAAGAGCAAAACAGTCAAGTACATAAGACTTACAAAAAGGGATAGAAGATTTTTTTGTTATTGTTGGGCTGTGAATGAGGCAGAGTTGGGGCCAACATTCAATATTATATTGGGTCAGTGGGTGACAGCATAGGTATTAAAGGGATATGGGTTCAGCAGGTAAAGTGAAACTAGTTCCCTATGTTGAAATTTCTACATACAGACAAGAGGTGCAGGCCTCCTATTAAGGATGATGAGTCTCAGTCAAATCCTGCGCTGTCATTATACTACCACAATGTAATGCTGCACTTAGTGGCTAGTGTTAGTTATATAGTGTCATTGCTGTGACGTGAGCAGAAATCATACTGGGGGGTAGAGTGGGTAGGGGCATGGTGATGAGGTTGTGGTGGGGGTGGAGGAAAACAAGAAAGGGAAAGAAAGAGACTCACTCTGCTCTTAAGCGTCTGAGCTCTGTGTCACGGAAGTCCTTGCCATGCTTCGATTTCACTGTGGCAAGTTCCTCTTTCAGGCTTCGAATGATCTTCTGGAGAGTGGCTGGATCTGGCTTTCCTACATAGGGTAGGGGAAGTGGGTAGTGTATTCTGCAGGCATCAAAAAGAAAGATCAGTTTACAAAATGGAAACAGGAGCAGGCGAATCTGGATTGTGGCCTTGATTCCATTTTTTTTTGCCCGTTCTCCCAGCAGACCCAAATCCCCCTTGTCAAACAAAAATACAGTTAACTTTTTATTAACCGCCACTTATAGGACCAGGAGTGTGCCAGATTATCTGAAATATTTGATTATCAAGAGGTCCATATAATCAATGTTAAAAAACACAGTAAGTAATATGAACATAATGCAGGGAGTATACAGAGTGTTATACTTTATTTACTGCATAAATCACAAATAATAAAACTTAAGTAAAAGCTTGTAGAGTGCCTTCTGACTGACATCTTCAACTGACTACTGATAGATCATGGTATTGGAGGAGAAATTGAATAAACTGTTGATATTTCATGTGGTAATTCGATTGACCACAAGTATATTTACATTGTGGCAAATAAATTTAAAAAACTATAATAATTGATCAGAATAGTACATTAAACTTCATGGTATTTGAAGTATATAATTTTTGGATGAAGTTCTGAGGAAGGGTCACTCAACCCAAAACATGAACTCTGATTTCTCTCCACAGATGCTGCCAGACCTGCTGAGCTTTTCCAGCGGTTTTGTTTCCAATTTCCAGCATCCACAGTTCTTCCTGTTTTTATTTATTTGTTTGCCAGTTTATCCAGAGTGCCAGTTCAGAAGCTGTCAGTTAAAACAAAGTTGGCTGTACGTCTATCTCAGTCTTTAATATATTCAATAACCCAGACTCCTCTGCTGTGTCTAATGACACTGTGAAAAAATAGAATCTTGAATGGGAGACAAATCTTTTTAAGATTGTGCCTCACCAGGTCAAGGCAAGGGAAAACATCCTCCCAACACACACACTTGTCAAGTCCCTTCATAACTGAGATCACCTGTAACTGTTCTAAACTCAGAGTACAAGCCCAACCTGCACAATGTTCCCTTATCAGCAAACCCCTTCATCCCAGGAATCAGCCTTCTCTGAACTACTTCCTAACAAATTATGCCTCTTCTGAAGCAAGGTCATGGTCACTCTTCTCTGTGTTGGCAATACGAAGAGAAAGCTATTTGCTTGTTTCAAATTTTGACAATTAAGAGTCTCTCAAAACACAGATGCATAATTCAAGAACTTTCTTTCTGCTTGATGCCCAACTAAAATCCATGGATCAAAGACTCATCTCCCACATGCTCCAATTCCACCAAAAGCCCCAACCTTCAAGCGAGAACTGGACCCATTCCTGAATGGGGTTGTAGGTCACCTCATTCAGGAAAGAGTGATGTCAAAGACACCATGAAGGCTAGAGTAATCGCCCGGGTTAGTTTAGTCCACTCAAAGGAGGATTGAAGATGAACTCATCAGGCATTCACCCTCATGGACTAGCCTGATGTTAGGTCTCCCTTGGAAGATCACATAACTTTTGGGAGGAGGGGGTGATGCACAGTTGTGTGGGAGAGGCTGAACCGAGCAGTGGGCCATGAGCAGCAGTGGCGATCGAATCACGGGGAGCGTGGCAGGCCCGGAGCACTGTCAGCTGGAAGTCGGGTGTGTGGAAGCGGCTGTGGGCCTGAGCCCAAAGTGGTTAGAGCGAGTCCGAAGTGTTGGTGAGGGAGGACCCCAAGGATCTGCAATGTTGAGAGCAGGGAGTCCGAGGTTTCCCAGCAAGCAGGCTAAAGTGGAGGAGACCCAGCCCTTGCACGTAAGACTGTTGAACAATTACCTTTATTCCTGTATTTTTCCACTTAATACCAGAAAGGGTGGTAATGTTAACTTCTAACTTTATTTTACTACTAATACTAAGAACAACAGCAATGTTTTTCTTCTAATTTTCTTTCCCTATATTACTACTTTACCTTTGTACCTAATATGGCACTGCATGTGACAACATTATACACTTTTCACTGTACTCCTGTGCTTGAGTACACATGACAATAAAACTTAAATCAATCAAATTTCTTGTCAACTATTAGATTCGATTAGATTAGTGTGGAAACAGGCCCTTTGGTCTAACAAGTCCACACCGATCCTCCAAAGAGTAACCCACCCAAACCCAATTTCCTCTGACTAATGCATCTAACAACACTAAAGGGCAATTTAACATGGCCAATTCACCTGACCTGCACATCTTTGGACTGTGGGAGGAAACCCACGCAGACACGGGGAGAATGTGCAAACTGCACACAGGCTGGAATCGAACCCGGGTCCCTGGTGCTGTGAGGCAGCAGTGCTAACCACTGAGCCACAGTGCCAACCTCAAATCTGATTAGATTAGATTAGATTCCCTAGAGTGTGGAAACAGGCTCTTCGGCCCAACCAGTCCACACCGACCCTCCGAAGAGTAACCCACCCATTCCTGCGTTTTACATACTCCCTGTTTTGTCCTGTTTTGAGTGGAACTGAATATTTAGAAGCAGTTTGATTTGAGGTATCAGATGTAACCTGGTTCAACAGACCATTTCTGATTTTTTATAAAAATTCTTTCATATGATATGGGCATCACTTGTTGCTAATCCCTGACTGTTAGGGCAATTTCAGATGACAGATAAGACTCAAACACATTACTGAGAGTTAGAGCCACATATAGGTTTAAATCTACAAGGACACCGGGAATGAAATAGGTTGTTACAACAATCAACAATACCTTCATAGTCACCATTACTTTTAATTCATTAACTGAACTTACATTCCACCAACTCTCATGGTGGGAATTGAACCCATGACCTCACGGCATTAGCCCGGGCATTTGGATTACTAGTCCAGTGATATTACTACAATGCCCACAAACTCTAACCCCTTGCCTTGCTAGCTCATTTTAAAGTGCTAAGAAATAATATATGGATCAGAGATTTCTATTAGTTCTTACCAGGAGAAAAATAAATTATAATTTGATCTTTGTTTTATTAAGCATGGATTTGATACCTGTCAAACTCCACTGAGTAAATGAGGATGAGGTAACGTTTCACATTGAGGGCTCCAGATTTCGGTGGTGGTGCGTGCCTCATTGAAACTCCAGCTTTCCGGTTTCTCAATAGCTCCAGGTCAGCGTAGGTCAATAGGTCAAGAGTCACTGATTCACTGCTCTGAAAAATCAAATAAATAAACCCAGTGCATCAAAAGATGCTGTGGTCAATGTTCTGACCCCAACCCACACAGCATTAAGAATGACAAGTTTTCCCAGGGCTTAGGAGGCTTCAGAGCTCAAATCTGACAAATGCTTGTGTCTCCACACCCCATCTCAGTGCAGAGGACGATAGCAAATAGGAGCAAGTGGTGGACATTCAGCCCCTCAAGCCTGCACAATCATCCAACTATGTATCGGCTGATCTTCCGAGGGTCTTGACAGGTTGGGTGTTGAGAAGATGTTCCGGTAGTGGGGCAAATCTCAAACTAGGGGAAAATTGTCAGATAGTAATGAATGACTGGAATTCCCTACCTCAGAGCTGTGGAGATTACATCACCGAAAGTATTCAAAGAGGAGGTTGTTAATATTTTTGAAATATTAGGTGTTGACGATTTGTTGAGTTGGCACAAGAACAGGAGTTGAGGCCTGGGGCAGATCAGCCATGATCTTGTGGAATGCTGGAGCAGGTTTGAGGGCCAAATAGCCTACTCCTGTTGCTGCTTCTATTTGTTATGTTCTATCTCAACTCCACATATCCCCATAGCCCTCAATACATAGAAATCTATTGTTGATCTGTCTTGAAAATAATGAATGAACTTCCACAGTCCTTTGAGGTGGAGACCTCCAAAGATTAACCACTTCAGTAAAGAAATATTTCCTCATGTAGGTCGTAAATGGTCAAATTATTATTCTATGACTGGGTCTCCTGGTTCTTGGACCCTCCTTCCACCCTCCCCCACCTGACTTTAATGAGTAGGCTTCTTCAGAAGCTGGGACAAAGTGAGGACTCCAGATGCTGGAAATCAGAGTCGAAAAGTGTGTTGCTAGAAAAGCACAGCCGGTCAAGCAGCATCCGAGGAACAGGAGGGATGACGTTTCAGGCATGACCTCTTCATCAGGCTGATGCAGGGCTTTGCTTTTCCAGCACCACATTTCTCCAGAAGCTGACTTCTCACAAACAGTACTTTGTTTCCAGCAACTGAGCATGTGGCCAGAAAACCTGGGAGCTAACAACAACAACAGAAAGCGATAAACAAGAAGTAATGACAGGGGGAGGTGGGGGGAGTGCAATCCTGTCTGGTTCGGTTTCTTAAAGCAAGTTAGCTTAGAACAATCTGGCTGCAGGGAATATCTCTCAAGGAGAATTCAGTTGAAATTCTGTGTACTGTCTCATTGGAGGGATCGGTGTGGACTTGATGGGGCGAATGGCCTGCTTCCACACTGCAGGGATTCTATGAAATCCCTGGGTTTCAGATTTCCAAGTCAGGAATGACTAAAACATGACTAGTTTTAGACAGATCATTACAAAACATGATAGTGTATTCATTGCAGGCTCTAATCCCTGCACAGAAAACAGAGTTGGTGAAGTATCAGCTATGGCTCAGTATATTAGGTCAGAAGGCCCCCACATCAGAGACCTGAGCACCAAAAGTCATTGCTGACATCTTTCATAAACTGTGGGTCCATGCGGCCTCCAGGTTAGATGTAAAAGACTCGGTGGGACAATGGCAAGGGATAGCATCTCCCCACTGTCCTGGACCAATACTAATCCCTCAATTAATATCACCAAAAGTAGATTATCTGGCCATTTTCACTTGGCTACCTGTAGGAGTTTGAAACGTATCAGTGTGCAGACATATTGCAGCAGGTGCTATGCTTCCACAGTACTTCACTGTACAGACAAACAGGTAATTGAGAACTGAGGCTGCAGGTATTAGAGGGACATCTCATTTTTTTTTGGTTCAGTAACAGGAAAGAGATAATACAGACGAGTCATACATCATAAAAACATGTGCTTTGGCCCAGTCTATTATGACCAATAAGCACCAAACTACACAGACTCTCACTTACCTGCACTTGGTCCACAGCCAATTGTGCACTTTCATTAACTGCTTATCCAGATGTTTCTTAAATGTATCGAGCTCCACCACCCTCTCAGGCAGTACGTCCCATATTTCTATCATCCTCTTTGTAAAAAGAAACCTCAGATCTCTTCTAAACCATTTACTTTTCACCTTAGAACTTAAGTGTTCTAGTCTGAGACATGTGCCATGGCAAACAATTTAGACAATCTATCCCACCCATGGCTCTCAATTATTTTACACCTCAATCAAATGTCCCCTCAGCCTCCTCTGCCCAAAGGAAATTAAATTCAGCCTACCCAGTCTCTCGTCATAACATACACATCCTGGTGAATCTCCTATGCACCCTCCCCAGTGCAATCACTTTCAGATAGTGCGATGACCAGAATTGCACAATATTCCATTTGTGGCCTAACTAATGTTTTATGTAACAAGAATTCCTTACTCCTATATTCCACACCCCAGCTAATGAAGGCAAGTATCTCAAATGCCTTCTTCACCACCCTGTCTACCTATGTTAACACCTTCAGGGATCCTTGGACATGAAGAGCTCAAACTTTTGAATGGAGCTGGGCTAAAGAACGAAAGAACAAATGCTAGGTACAAACATTTGCTCCCTCAAACTAGATCATACCTTTGTGATGGCTGACTCCAACATATTGCAAAAGATTGAGAACTGTTTGAAGTTGCCAGTTTTGTGAGTGACATCTTCGATATCTGGAACAAAACAGAGATTCAAGTTAAACAGAAACATTTGGGTATAGTCCTGAAGGAGTCATATTGGACTCAAAACACTAGCTCTGCTGGTCTCTCTACAAATAGTGCACTTGGTGCATTCCAGCATTTTTTTTGTTTTATTTCAGATTCCAGAATCTTTCATTTCATTTTAGCTACAGTAAGGTTAACAGCTAACCTCTGCTATTCAACGTTTATCCTCCCACCAGCTTTCATGCTATTGCTAAGCAACAAAACGTCATGAATGAAGTGCAGCCACAAAGTATCAGCCCACAGAAACCTACAAGTGCTTTCACAAAATCCTTTACACAATTCTTTTTCTGAAAAATTTTTGTACAGACAAAATCAGAAGGGGCCCAGGAGAAACCAATCACATTACCAAAACAGTTGAAAACCAGAGAACAGAAAATTAAGGCAATTGCAAGTAAGTCCCAAATTCAGCTATGAACAAACGTCAGTGACGTACTGTTGGACAAGGTGGTGGATGCAGATTCAATAAACTGATCTCACAGAGCTTGCACAAACTCAACAGGTGAATGACCTTCTTTATGCATAACCATTCTCTCATTCCATTCCGTGTCGAAGCAGTGTTCGGAGATTGTATGATTATCAAAAGGACAGGGCAGTAACTCACATCTTTGCAAATGCATAACCAAACAGCTCAGCTCAGCTCAGGATAGAGATTACAAATAAGAAATTTTCAGAGCCCTTTGCAGCAATCCTGCTATCTCACTAAATGGACATCAAAAGGTTCCACACAGACAAGACCACGAACCCTGCTCAATACGATGCCGTCGCTCAGCATTTGGCCATTATCAAAACTCAGTTGTCAAAACATGTTCCTTCGGTAATAGGTAGAGTGCACGCTACACTCACCCAGCCCTCACCTCCTCAACTCCAAACATCCACAAGAGGGGCATTCCTTGACTGGACAATACCAGCCAAAGTGCTAATTGCAACATTAACAACCAAATTCAGATAATTAGCTGAGTCTATAACATGGTTCAGTGACACTGGCTAGAAGAAACATACATTAGATGAGATTCCTTACAGTATGGAAACAGGCCATTTGGCCCAACAAGTCCACATCGACCCTCCAAACAGTAACCCACCCAGATCCATACCCTACATTTACCCCTGATTAATGCACCTAACACTGTGGGCAATTTAGCACGGCTATTTCACCTGACCTGCACATATTTGGACTGTGGGAGGAAACTGGAGCACCCGGAGAAAATCCACACAGACACAGTGAGAATGTGCAAACTCCACACAGACAGTCGCCTGAGGCAGGAATTCAACCCGGGTCCCTGGCACTGTGAGGCAACAGTGCTAACCACTGAGCCACCGTGCTGCCCCAATACATTCACAACTAGAGACCCGTTTTCTGAAAATAAAAAGGAATATATCCTAACATACACCTTTTTTAATTACCCAGGAGTTTGGGGAACCCAATTGTTTCCATTGCTTTCTCCATCACAATGTCTTAGCGAGAATCCACTAGCCAATTAATTAGCCCTAAACTCTCAAAGTATAAACTGTTGTGATTGTTTGAAATTTGGAATTTTTGCATTTGTCCTGATTAGTGTATCATGATCGACTTGGAAAAGTTTGCTGATTGTCAAGCTCTGCTACTCCCAAAGCTATCTCAAGAGTTGATTGTTTAATCAAAACACACAAAGTCCCCAATTTCTCTGTCTGCTAGAATCAGGTCCACAGACAACACTGACCAGATTGCTGGTATTTATTCAGAAACAAAGAATGCGGATGGTGGAAATCAGAAATTGCTGGAAAAGCTTAGCTGGCCCAGAAACTGAACCTGAAACGTTAACTCTGATTTCTCTCCACAGATGCTGCCAGACAGGCAGAGTTTTCCAGTAATTTCTGTTTTTGTTCCCTCCCCAACTACTTGAATAAAGCAACTGTGTAAACATGACACAGGAAGTTTCAGTAACTTGCCTTTAAAAAAAGAGGAATAATAACTTCTTCCACAAACTCTGGTTTTAAAACAGTCCTTTACCACTCGATTCACAATCAGAAATACAGAACATAAAATGGTACAGTCTTTAAAAGCGTAAAATGAAAAGCCTTGGCAACATGTCTCTTTTACCCTAGAATTTAAAAAAAGGTTCTATTTGAGGAATGGATAACTTTAGGAGAAACAGGTTGAACCTTTTAATGATCATATAAAGAGCAGCTCTGAACTTACAAACAGCCTCGAATTCTCCTCGCCATTGCTCAGATGTCAATCGGTCCTCGACTTCCACCTCCAACACATCTCCAGTCACCATCATCGTGACTATATACTCAATGCCCCGGAAAACATAACTAGCTTGCACAGAAGAACCTCCTTCCATGGTGTGGACAGACAAAGGGCTATCTACTCCAGGGCAAGGCGACGGTATATGGTAAACTTCAACAGCACTGATGAGCTGTTGTATCTTTTAAGCCTTAGATAGAAAATGGAAAAATCAGAAATATGATAAATACTGTAACAACATATTGTTATGTACTGGGATGGGCCCAGCTATCCCTCACAGTATCCAAATTCATTACCCAATGTTGTACTGATTCCAATCCATCCAGATTGTCCATGGAGGATTACATTATATAATGCCCTAAGTCCTTATACAGTCTAAACAGCATCACATTTAGTATAGCATAGTCCAGAATAGACAGTATTCAGTGTTCTGAACCAAAGCAGTCAAAGGAAATCCCAAATGTAAAACATTAACTCTGGGTACACTCTACACTGATGTGAGCAGAATTTTCAGTATTTGGTGTTTCTGTTAAGGGTGATTCTTGATCCCCATATCCTAATTAGCAGAGAGGTGGAATCAGGTTAGGCTGACAACAACTGGGGCAGGTAGGACTTCAACAATGTGTGGAAAAAATTGGGAACAACAATTGGCAAATGCCATTAGAGCGCTTAACTAGTCTAATTTGCTAATTATCCTGTTCAAGATGTTATTGCACAGCTCTGGAGCAGATGGGACTTAATAGAATCATAGAATCCTTAGTGTGGAAGCTAGCCATTTGGCCCATTGTGTACATTCGACCCCCCAAAGAGCATCCCACCCACACCGACACTCTGCCATTCTATCCCCATAACCCTGCATTTACCATGACCAATTCACCTAGCCTGTACATCCCTGGACACAAAAGGGCACTTTAGCACCGCCAATCCACCTAACCTGCATATCTCTGACCTGTACGAGGAAACTAGAGCACACAGAGGAAACACAGACAGATGCAAGGAGAATATGTGCGAGAAACAAAGCCCACTCACTTCAATAATTTCAGTCCGAGACAAGATCTGAATCAGTAGTGTCGTTTATTTTACCCTTGCAAGAGGATGCGATGTCCACTGTCTGCAAGGCAGGGACACACACACACTGAATTGAACGAATACCAGATATTTATGTAATTTGGTTCCTTTTTTTTATCCCATTGCTCCTCCCAGTTTACATCTTCCACTTCTCTAAGACCGGCACCCATTACTCCTGTTTATCTCTTGCCTTATCCGGCCTTGTCTGTGACAAAATGCTTATTTCTGGCCTCATAAGGCCGTTTGACCACATCCCACTGTGGCCCATTGTTGGGTATTATCCTTTCTTCACCATTATCTACTCACTCCATCTGTGCTTTCCCCAACCATACTGATCCTTATGACCTTTTAATTGGGGTTTGTTCCTGTGTTTTTGTAAAAGTGGGAAGCAGATGCTTATAACTACTGCTGGTGCAAGCATTTCTGACTTAACCTACATCCTCACAGCACCTTATCTATTTGTCTGCAACATCTACCATTGTTTTGCAGTCATGTTTCATTCTTGCATGCAATTTTAGCTAATACAAAAACAATTACGTATTTTCTCCACATAGTTTGCATTCTAGTTGATTCAGCTCTTAGTTGAAACAATTACACACTGGTGTGAGTTCATTTACCTTGCATAAGTAATTATAATTGCAGAAGTAACACTACTTTACCTACATCCCCACAATATGCAAACTCCACGTAGACAATCAGCCGAGGCTGGAATCGAACCCGAGTCCCTGGCGCCGTGAGCAGTGCTAACAGTTTAAATCTGGTTCTCCTGGTCCAGAATTAAGGACATTACAACTGCACCCCAAGACTCAAGCAACACCTTATCGGTATTTTCTAAACAACCCATTCGGAGAGGTTACTACTCACCTCTAGAGCAGGCGGGATTTTAACCCAGGACTCCTGGCTCAGATGGAGGGACAATACCACTGTACTTCAAGACAGTCTTGTGCTACAGATATTTTCTATTAAACCTGTTCAGGAATGTTGTTACGTTCTCTGGAGCAAGTAGGGCACGAAATATGATAAAATAGTTGCACCAACATATCTTTATGTACTGGAATGGGCCCAGCCTGTCCCTCACGGCTCAGAGATAGGGACACTACCTCTACATCAGAAGCCCCCTTATTTGAACTGAAGCGTTACCCAAGGCCTCTGGGTTAGTAGTTTTGCAATATTACCGCGATGCCACCATCGCACGTTCTAATAACGTCTTAAATATAGCTCTGTCTCCTCAGAGAGTGAGCGTTAATGTGGAGGGAGATTGTGACGCCCCCCACAGTCGACTAGCCCGGCCTTATTTCGCCGCAGAGCGCAATACCCGCACCCCCACACACACACACAAATCCCACCGCACACCCTTCCCTCAACAATCCCGAAACCCCGTTCTCTCCGAGTGTCTATCCCTCCAGCCGCCGCCGCCGCCGCCACTCGGGCCGCTCTCTACCCCCGTCTCCCGGCGCAACCTAACTTCATGTCCCGTCCCTGCCCCGCTCCGATTCGTCACTCCCATCGCCATCCCCGTTCACTATTGGTCGATCCCTCGCGTCAATCACGGGGACGGTTTGGTTGACGCGTATCTAGCAACCGGACGTACCATCGAACGAGGCAAGGGAGAGGTGGGGGAGGGAAGAAAGGGTATGATTTGGATGCCTCAAACTTCAATTATGAACATTAGAAATATATGTAATGTATCGACATTAGATTATGAATGGTTTGTGATTGGGTAGGATGTTCAATTTCTGCACTTGTTTTTAAAAATGCGCCCTGTGGTGGATGTTATACCCCTATCGTGTCAGCAAATACTTTGGAGGCGTTGTGGGCGCTGAGGGATGGCGTCATCAACCCGCGCCACTCTGTCAGCTGTCAATCAAAGCTGGGTCAGCTGATTGCACATAGTAATAGGCAGGTACTGCACTTACTCTGGAAGGTGCATGGAGCTGGGGGTGTGGGTTGTTTTAGTTGTAAATTCTCGACGTTAGCTTGCATGTCCCCACTCCTAATTTCTTTCAGCCCCTTAAACCTTCCTCTTGCACCTCTTCCCATTTTAATCATTCCACACATTGGTATCAATGCCCCTCAGTTGCTTGGGCCTCAGTCCATGGAGCTCCCTTTCTGAACCTATCCACCTTTCGACTTCTCAGGTTAAGGTAAAACAAAGAAGTGCGGATGCTGAAGATCTGAACAAAAAGCAGAAATTGCTGGAGAAGCTCAGCAGATTCTGTTGGTCAGTCACAGAGATGTATAGCACAGAAACCGAGTCTACATTAGAGTGGTGCTGGAAAAGCACAGCAGGTCAGGCAGCATCCGAGGAGCAGGAAAATTGGTGTTTCGGGCAAAAGCCCTTCATTAGCTGGAAACAGACCCTTAGGTCCAACTCTTTCATACCAACTGGATATCCTTGATTAATTTGGTCCCATTTGCCAACATCCCCTAAAACCTTTCCTATTCATGTACCCATCCAGATCCCTTTTAAATGTTGTAACTGTTACCAGCCTCCACCACCTAGTTTTCCTGAAGAAGTGTAATTCCTGAAATGTCAGACTTCTCCACCTCCTGATGTTGCCTGGTTTGCTGTGCTCTTCCAGACTCCTGCTTGTCTAGTTTGGATTCCAGTTCTGAAATTTTTTTTTGTTTCCACCACTTCCTCTAGCAGCTCATTCCACAATGCATGAAAAGGTTGCCCCTTAGGTCCCTTCTAAAATCTTTCCCCTCTTACCTTAAACCTATGCTTGTCTATTTTTGGACTCCCATACCCTGGGAAAAAGACCTTGGCTATTCACCCTACCAACACCTCTCACGATTTTATGAACCTCTATGTTTTTGGAATATAGTATGCAATTCTGGCCTTCTTCATATCGAAAGGATGTTGTGAAACTTAAAAGGGTTCAGAAAAAATTTACAAGGATGTTGCTGAGTTTAGGAGATTTGAGCTATAGAGAGAGGCTGAATAGGCTGGGACTGTTTTTTCTGGAGTATCGGAGGCTGAGGGGGTGACCTATAGAGGTTTATAAAATTATGAAGGGCATAGATAGGATAAATAGACAAGGTCTTTTCTCTGGGTTAGGAGGAGTCCAGAACGAAATGGCATAGTTTTAGGGTGAGAGGGGAAAGATATAAAAGAGATCTAAGGGGCAACTTTTTCACACACACAGGGTGATGCATGTATGGAATGAGCTACCAGAGGAAATGGTGGAGGCTGGTACATTTACAGCATTTAAAAGGCATCTGGTGGGTATATGAATAGGAAGGGTTTAAAGGGATTGGGCCAAATGCTGGCAAATGGGACTAGATTAGATTGGAATATCTGGTCGGCATGGACGAGTTGGACCAAAGGGTCTGTTTCTTTGCTGTACACCTCTATGACTCTATAAGGTCACCCCTTAGTCACCAATGCTCCAGGGAAAATAGCCCCAGCCTACTCAGCTTCTCCCTAAAGCTCAAACCCTCTGACTTTGGCAATCTCCTTGTAAATCTTTTCTGCGCTGTTTCACAACATCTTTCCTATAGCAGGGAGACCAGATTTGAACAGTCTTCCAACAATGGCCTAACCAATGTCCTGTACAGCCACAACATGACATCCCAATTTCTATTCTCAATATATTGACGAATAAAGGCAAGCGTACACAACATCTTCTTCACTACCCTGTTAAACTGCGACTCTACCTTCAAGGAACTATGAACCTGCACCCCAAGGTCTCTTTGCTAGGCAACACTCCCCAGGGCCATACCTTTAAGTGTATAATTCCTGCCCTGATTTGTCTTTCCAAAATTCAACACCTCACACTTGTTTAAATTAAACTCCATCTGTCGCTTCTTGACCCATCGGCGCATCTGATCAAGGTCCCGTTGTATACTATCCATTACACCATCAACTTTGGTGTCATCTGCAAACTTACTAACCATTCCTAGTATATTCACATCTAAATCATTTGTATAAATGACAAAAAGCAGTGGGCTCAGCACTGATCCTTGTGGCACACCGATGGTGACCAGGCTCCAGTTAGAAAAACAACCCTCCATCACCAGCCTCTGCCTCTTACCTTCTGAAGAAGAGTCACTGGACTCAACGTTAATTCTGCTTTCTCAACTTCTTTCCCTCTTCAAGATTACCTTACAGCACTAAAAGACTTCCTTCAGCCCATTTGAGCTGTATAAGACACTAAAGTGGATTGGCAAAATTGATGTAGAGTGGATGTTTCCCCTTATGGGACAATTTAGAATGAGAGGTCTTGGTTTTATGCTGAGGCTTGGCAGATTTAAAACAGAAGGTGCAGAAGAATTACTTCTCTCAAAAGGTCATGAATTCACTACCCTAGATTATGGTAGATGCCAGGATGTTGAGAAAGAATGAAATGGGCAGATTTTTAATTACTGAAGGCTTGAAGCATGATGGAGAGTGGGCAGGAAAATGGAGTGGAGTCAAGATGAGATTCATGAAGATTACATTATATTTAGATTTTATTGTCACGTGTACTCAAGTGTGAGGTGTTGAATTTTGCCGGTGGGCGGCACGGTGGCACAGTAGTTAGCACTGCTGCCTCACAGCGCCAGAGACCCGGGTTCAATTCCCGTCTCAGGCGACTGTGTGGAGTTTGCACATTCTCCCTGTGTGGAGTCTGCATGGGTTTCCTCCGGGTGCTCCGGTTTCCTCCCACAGTCCAAAGATGTGCAGGTCAGGTGAATTGGCCATGCTAAATTGCCCGTAGTGTTAGGTGAAGGGGTAAATGTAGGGCAATGGGTCTGGGTGGGTTGCGCTTCGGCGGGTCGGTGTGGACTTGTTGGGCCGAAGGGCCTGTTTCCACACTGTAATGTAATGTAATCTAAAAAAAAAAGAATATAGTGAAAAGTATAAATGGCAGAGTTGGCGGAATTGCCTACTCCTGCTCCTAGTTCTTATGTTCATCCTAATCCCATTTATCAGCTCTTGGCCCGTCACCTTATGGTGTTCCAAGTGCTTATCTAAATACTTCTTAAATGTCTTGAGGGTTCCCATCACTATCACCCATTTAGATTCACAAGAGTAATTTGAAGAGAGGATCTAGAATGTTACCAGAGGCTCAAAGATTTGCAAAACAACCAGAGGTGATATGAGGTGAGCCCACTCTGCCATTCAATAAGATCATGGCTGATCTGATATGGCCTTAAAGCCACTTTTTTGTCTGTCCCCATAACCCCCGACTTATCCCTTGTTGATCAAAAATCTGTTTAACTCAGTCTTGAATAAATCAAATTATTCTCCCTCCACTGCTCTGTGGGGTAAAGAATTCCAAACACTTCCAACTCTCAGAGAATAAGTTCCTCCTTGTCACTCTTTTAAATGGGAGGAACCTTAGTACAGAACCTTTTTTGATTTGATTTGTTATTGTCACATACCTAGGTATAGTGAGAAGTTTTATTTTGCTGGCAGTACAGGCAGATCAAACCATACAAGGGGCATAAGATAATAGAACAGAGTGAGGGATATATTATGGCTGTAGAGAAGGTACACGAAGAGCAATATCAACATTACATTTAAAATATGAGAGTTCCATTCAGAAGTCTAATAACTCAGGGGAAGAAGCTGTTTATGAATCTGTTGGTACATGTGTTTAAGCTTTTGTATCTTCTGCCAGATGGAAGAGGTTGAAAGAGATTATAACCAGAGTGGGAGGGGGCTTTGATTATGTTGGTTGCCTTTCCAAGGCAACAGGAAGTATAGATGGAGTCAGTGGATGGGAGGCTGGTAATGGACTGGGCTGTGTTCACAACCCTCTGTAGTTTCTTATGGTCCTAGACACAGCAGTTACCGTACCAAGCTGTGATGCACCCAGATAGAATGCTTTCTACAGTGCATCTATAAAAATTGGTAAGAGCCTTTACAGACATACTGAATTTTCTTAGCCTCCTGAGGAAATAAAGGCATTGTTGTGCTTTCTTGACCATTGCATCAACATGAATCAATCAGGACAGATTGTTGGGAGATTGTCATTCCTAAGGACTTGATGCTCTCGACCGTATCTACCTCAGCACCATTGATGTAGACAGGGGCGCGCCCTCCATTCTGAAGTCAATGACCAGCTCTTTCGTTTTGTTGACGTTGAAGGAGACGTTGTTTTCTTTGCATCACGCCACAAAGCATTTGATCTCTTTCCTGTATTCTGTCTCGTCATTGTTTGAGATCCGGCCTACAACAGTGGTGTCGTCAGCGAATTTGTAGATGGAGTTAGGACAAAATGTGGCCACACAGTCCACCCTACTTTGACCCCTCGTTCTAAACCCCCCCCCCCCACCCCAAAAGAGGAAACAATCCCTCAGACTCTAAAGAAACAGAAGAACTGCAGATACTGAAAGTCTAAAACCAAAACAGAAATTGCTAGAGAAACTGAACAGCATATGTGAAGAGAAAGCAGGTCTGGTGATCCTTCTTCAGCATCTAACCATGTCACACTTCTGGTTACCAAGCCATGCAAAACAGTCGCAATTAACTGGGATAAACACCATTGCTGCAAACTCTCCCACCTTAGGATTAAAGGCGTATTCTGAATCATCTCTTCTGCATAGTCTGTGCCTCTTCCTGTTGAAATATTGACAACTAACAATGTAAAAAAGATCATTTGACATGCAGCTGTTTCAAAATCTTGCAGCCAGATGGCAGTTACTAAAAGCTTTGAGTGCTTAGAGGTATTAAAGATGGGATTAAAGGGCAGTTCGGAGACATGATAAAATGAAGAGCACAGTGTGACAACAGTGAAGATAGTGCTACGCCCACATTTCAAAAGATATCCCTCGGCTCAACAGAAATAATATTCTGCCTATCTTGTCAACGTTTCTGTCTTTCTTTGAATTTGGACATCACTGACAAGGCTAGCATTTCTTGCCCATTCCCAATTACCCCTCGGAGAGGGAATGGGGTCCCTTCAAGACCATCTTTGTGTGGAACCACAGAGGATTGGTGAAATACTAATCAAATATTACACATGGGTACTTAATGTGGACAAAGACATGGAAGCTAGGGAACCTGAGGAAATAAATAGTGATAAAATGAAAGCAGTCACATTACAGCTGAAGGTTTTAAAATGCATTCCAAGGACCTGACCAGCTGTACATTGTGGGAAGTCAAGGAAGAAATTGTGGGGCTACTAGCAGAGATATTTGTATGATCTACAGCCCTGGGTGAGGTACCAGAAGGCTGGAGGTTGGCTAACATTGCGCCTTTTTTAAAAGAAAAAAGCCTGGAAATGAATGGGTCTGATGTCAGTGGTGGATAAGCTGTTGGAGGGGATTCTGAAAGACAGGTTTTCCATACATTTGGAGAGACAAGGACTGATTAGGAATATCAGCATGGCTTTGTGCGTGAACGATCGTATCTCACAAACTGGATTGAGTTTTTTGAGGGCATGACCAAGAGGACTGTTGAGGGCAGAGCGGTAGATGTTGTCTGCATAGACTTTAGTAAGGCCTTTGACAAGGTTCTGCATGGTATACCGGTTAGTAACATTAGATCACTCAGGATTTGGGAGAAATTGCCAATTGGATACCAAATTGGCTTGATGGTAGGAGACAGAAGGTTGTGGCAGAGGTTATTTTTTGGACTGGAGGCCTGTGACCAGTGGTGTTCTGTTGGGATCAGTGCTGGATCCACTGTTGTTTGTCATTTACATAAATCATTTGGATGAGAATATGGGAAGCATGATTCGTAAGTTTGCAGATGACATCAAAAGTAGTGGTGTAGTGAACCGAGAAGAAGGTTATCTAAGAGCACAATGGGATATTGGTCAGCTGGGCAAATGACAGGAATGGCAGATGGAGTTCAATTTAAATAAATGTAAGTTGTTGCATTTTGGTAAGACAAACCATGGCAGGACTTACACAGTTCATGGTAGGGCCCTGTGGAGTATTGTCGAACAGAGACACCTAGGGGCTCAGGTAGGGCCTAGGTTCCCTGAAAGTGGTGCCACAGGTTGGCAGGGTGATGAAGAAGGCATTTGGCATACTTGCCTCCATCGGTCAGAGCATTGAGTATAGTAATTGGGATGTCATGTATAAGACATTGGTGGGGCCACCTTTGGAGTACTGCATACAATTCTGGTTGCCCTGCTATAAGAAGGGTGTTATTAAATTGGAAAGGGTGGAGAAAAGATCTACAAAGATGTTACCAAGAGTGGAGGGTTAGAGTTATAAGGGTAGGCTGGGACTTCTTTCCCTGGTGTGGAGGAGGCTGAAGGATGACCGTATAGAAGTTTATAAAATCACAAGAGGCATAGAAAAGGTGAATTACAGAGGTCTTTTCCATAGGATAGGGGAGTTCAAAACTGGAGGACACAGTTTTAAGGTGAGAGGGGAAAGATTTAAAAGGGACCTGAAATGCAACCTTTTCACACAGAAGGTGGTGTGTATACGGAATGAATTGCCAGAGGAAGGAGTGGATGCAAGTACAGTTATAACATTTAAAAGACATTTGGACACGTACATGAATAGGAAAGGTTTAAAGGAAATTGGGCAAACGCAGGGAAATTGAACTAGTTTAGATTGGGAAACCTGGCTGGCATGGACGAGTTGGGCCGAGGGGTCTGTTTCTGTGCTGTATGACTCTATGTCTCTAAACTGACTGACTTGCCGGGCCATTTCAGAGAGAGGTTAAAAGTCAACCACATTGCTGTGAGCCTGGAGTGTCATGTAGACCAGCCTGAGTGAAATCAGTAGGTCTCCTTCCCTAAAGGACCCTGGTGAACAAGATGGGCTTTTAACAATTGACAATGGTTACAAGGTCAGTATTACTATCTTTATTTACAGGTCTTTTATTAATTGAATTTAAATTCCACCAGCTGCCATGGTGGGTCACAAGCCCATGATGCCAGAGAATTAGTCTGCGTCTCAGACTTTCTTGTCCAATGGCATTACTAACAGCATCGTCTACCCCTAACCAAACAAGAGAATAATGATATGATTCTGAAATTCAACTCCTACATTGACAAAAATTATTAAGTGCTTATAAAACAGCCAGCTGTTGTGACTTTGAAATCCTTTCGATGAGCTAACCCTGGATTATGGATCCACAAACACAGTCAGCTCATCCATGTCTGATCCTGGACAGATAGAGTGCTGTTAACAGTCCTTTCAATCTTGGAGCAACTTACAATTGAGCAGAGCTGGTTACTGCTGTGCTGAATGTGTGCATGTTTGAGCATGGGCTTGAGTAACTATGCAGCACTCAGATGAGAAACTGAAAGGAACACACTATTAAATAGGTGATCGCCAGATTCAATGGGCCGAAAGGCCTACTTCTGCTATGAAGTTTTATGGCCTTTCAGACCTTGGGGGTGCAAGGTCAGACAGCACATGTTGCAGCAATAGAAGAAGCCTCTATTTATTGTTCTGTTAAATCTAAATCTGTAGGTATTGTGTTTTCAGCCTAAGTTATGAGAATTACCATTTTTGGATTTTACTGCTGCAAATATTGAGGGTCCAGCAAATACAAAAATGATGAGTCAGACGACACCAGATTATGGTCCAACAGATTTATTTAAAATCACAAGCTGTCGGAGCACTGCTCCTTTGTCAGATGGGCCAATGGGCTGAGAAGTGGCAGATGGAGTTTAATTCAGATAAATGCGAGGTGCTGCATTTTGGGAAAGCAAATCTTAGCAGGACTTCTACACTTAACGGTAAGGTCCTAGGGAGTATTGCTGAACAGAGACCTTGGAGTGCAGGTTCATAGCTTCTTGAAAGTGGAGTCGCAGGTAGATAGGACAGTGAAGAAGGCATTTGGTATGCTTTCCTTTATTGGTCAGAGTATTGAGTGCAGGAGTTGGAAGGTCATGTTGCGGCTGTACAGGACATTGGTTAGGCCACTGTTGGAATATTGCATGCAATTCTGGTCTCCTTCCTATCGGAAAGATGTTGTGAAACTTGAAAGTCTTCAGAAAAAATTTCAAGGATGTTACCAGGATTGGAGGATTTGAGCTATAGGGAGAGGCTGAACAGGCTGAGGCTGTTTTCCCTGGAGCGTCGGAGGCTGAGGGGTGACCTTATAGAGGTTTACAAAATTATGAGGGGCATAGATAGGGTAATAGACAATGTCTTCCCTGGGGTCAGGACCTAGAGGGCATAGGTTTAGGGTGAGAGGGGAAAGATATAAAAGAAACCTAAGGGGCAACATCTTCACACAGAGGATGGTATGTGTACGGAATGAGCTGCCAGAAGAAGTGGTGGAGGCTGATACAATTGCAACATTTAAGAGGCATTTGGATGGATATATGAATAGGAAGGGTTTGGAGGGATATGGGCCGGGTGGGATTAGATTGGGTTGGGATATCTGGTCAGCATGGATGGGTTGGACTGAAGAATCTGTCTCCATGCTGTACATCTCTATGACTCTAGTCGACAAAGGAACAACACTCTGAAAACTTGTGATTTTATGTAAACCTGTTGGATATTAACCTGGGGTCATGTGACTTCTGACTTTATCCACCCCAGTCCAACACTGCCTCCTCCACATTACAAAAGTAATGTTCGGAACCACCTTCAGTAATGCAGTGTGTCAGGTTTATATAGTTGTTTTGAATTGTTTGTTCATGGGATGTGGACATCACTGGCTAGGTCAGCACTTATTGCCCAAATGTTGCAGTGGGTCTGGAGATACATGTAATTCAGAGACTTAATAAGGAAGCAGAGTTCCTTCCCTCAAGAACATTAGTGAACTGTAATATGGATCCACAAACACAGTCAGCTTATCCATGCCTGGTCCTGGACAGCCAGAGTGCTATTAACAGTGCATTCAATCTTGGAGCGATTTACAATGGTCACTGGGTTTTTATTCAACTGAAATTTCACCATCTGCTACAGTGGGATTTGACATTTTCTCCCCAGAACCTGGACTCCTGGCTTACTAGTCCAGTGACATTACCACTACTGTCTCCCCCTTTATAGTCAACTGAAACATTTATAATAGAAAAAGTTCACACAGAATGCACACAATCATAAGACTTTTTAAAATGTTTTATTGATAAATTGTTACAATATGAAGTAAAGACATTGTGATATCTTTTTGTTTGACATACAATGGGTAAGCAGTAAAAATATGGCATTCAGAAAACTCTGCACATTTAGAAGTTTTAAATAGTGTTGAGCTATCTCCAAATTGAGGGCAGTATGTGGCTGGAGCTGGCATCAAGCTATCCCTGACAGCAATTCTCCTTAAAGGCAGCTGTCCAAACTCTCAGCTTGAAGCTCCACAACCGTTAATCTGCAAAATACCAAAGGACTCCCAAGATCTGAAATGCAATTGCAATTCTTACATTTACATAAAGACAACAGCTTGATAGCAACAATGTGTGTGCATGTTTCTCTCTCTCTCACTCTCTTATGGTCTTATAGTCTCTCTCTCTCTTTGCACTTCCTTCACTCTCATTTTTTCCCTGACCCTCTCACATTAAGCCTCTCTCAGCACTTTGTGTTCAGCCTCTCTCCCACTTCCAATCTTGTGTTGTATCTCTATGCTTTTTTCACTGTCTCTTCTAACGATCTCAGATGATTAGTAATACTGTTGAAGTCAGATCCCAGAGTTAAACCTGGCTTGAGAAACCGTAAGCTTTATTTTCGCAAGTTGTTTGCTGTGGTGGTCAGTCACTGAATACGTTCACAAGAGGCTGCCAATGTACTTTTAACAAAGGAACATAAATGTTTCTTACATACAAAAGTGAAGTAAATACAAACTGTCTTACATGATATAAAAATTATTTGAAACGGTCTTACCAGAAAAGTCAGAAATGAAGATTCAACCCTGTTATCCTCAATAACAACCTTATAGATACTCAAACCTCAGTAAAGGATTAGTCTACTTCCAGTTTAAATTTCCTTGTTCAGTTGGCGTGGCTGTATTTGGTTTCTTTCCAGCAAACATTTTCATTTATTTGATGCTATTCCTTTTGTCGATGTGTCCTCCTAAGTCCCTTAAACAAACAGCTCACATATTTCTTAACATCAATTCATTAAATTCCTCATCCACAGCCTTCTATTTCTGGAGTTTTTCTCTTACTGAAAGTAAACTACTCTGTTCCTTTTCTCCTGCCCCGACTGTTGTAAAGACTGCCAAATTGCATTGCTGCTGGTACAGGCTTTTTCCCTGAATTATCTACTCGCTGGAAAAAAAAACCTGACCACTCATCGGCCTTCTGGATAGTTCTCTCTCTCTCCTTCTGAAAGGAAACTTGTTTCTATTTCTGTCTCCCTGTATCATAGGACACTTTGTTGCTACGCAACTGCCAATTATTTTCCACTCTTCCACCCTTGTTTTCTAAAACCCCGAACTGTTCACCTCAACGGTTTTTTTTGATGGCTTCATTTAAGTGCATATCAGCTCCAGACAACCCATCACCACTGAAAGAATTCAAAATCTAAAATGAAAATAAAACTATGTTTCCTCATTTCTTAACACTTACATTATCAAATCAATCTTAAAGATACACATAGTCTGTCCACATTAGAATCTAAATTTTAAAATTAGACTTATAAATTACAAACTTTCATCAAATTCTATTTGTCACCATGTTTTTCACTACCCTTCCGCTTACTCTCTCACTCAGACACTCTGCCCCTCTGTTTCTCTTCTCTTTCTCACTCTGTCCCTCACTTGTTATCACCTAATCTCCAATTCAACCCTCCCACATGCTCTCTCTTTCTCTCGTTGCCTGTCACTTGCTCTCCTACTCAACCTCCTTCTGCACTTCTCTTGTTTTCTCTCTCTCTCTCTCTCTCTGTCTCTCGCTTGTTCTCTTACTCAGTCTCTCTCTCTCTTTACTGACCTCTACCAGGAATCAGCCTGGTATAATTGAAAATAAATTTTTATTTCCTCACAGATGTGGTTTCATTGTGATTGAACGCCACTAAAATACTGACTGAACAGATAAGTAGATGTCAGCTAAGCACAAAGGTCAGACCAGAATTAAAACACATTATTTGGAAGCAGAAACTGATTCAGTTCTAGAGTGATGATTTTAGATTACTTACAGTGTGGAAACAGGCCCTTCGGCCCAACAAGTCCACACCAACCCTCCAAACAGCAACCCACCCAGACCCATTCCCCTACATTTACCCCTTCACCTAATACGATGGGCAATTTAGCATGGCTAATCCACCCTGACCTGTACATTTTTTGGACTGTGAGAGGAAACCGGAGCACCTGGAGGAAACCCATGCAGACACGGGGAGAATGTGCAAACTCCACACAGACAGTTGCCTGAGGCGGGAGTTGAACCCGAGTCTCTGGCGCTGTGAGGCAGCAGTGCTAACCACTGAGTCACCATGCCACCATTATTAAGCTTTATCCTGACAATGTCGTTTCAAAAATGTTTCTGCTTCCGCAGCATGTTGGAACATGAACTCTTGTAATGCAATGGGGAATGTCCTTACCTCTAGGCCAGAAGCTCTGGGTTTATGTCCCACTACAGGACTTGATGGTCATGAGTGATGGATCATAACGTGACTAAACAGTTAGGTTATCAATCTGTACATTTTTCTGATGCACTGTTGGCGATAAGATTGGAAGAGTTTCCTAGTGAGTCCAAACCATGGGGTAGCCACAATTCAACACCCTTTCTGCATTAAATAATTCCACCTACTGTTTTTTTCCTTCTGTGAGAAAGCATCGCCCTCATTCTGAGGGACTACCACACGCACCTTATTGGAATCGAAGTTTCTTTGAAATTAAAACACCACTTCTCACTCGAAAAATGTTGCAGCATTTCTCTCTTGCTTTTTTAATGCTCGTTAGCTCCTCAATGCTGTTTATGTTCTTGAGATCTTCCTCGGAATCAGATTTAATTGAAAAGAAATCCCACCATCGTCAACCGTATGAAGTTGGTGAGGGGGGGGGGGGCGAGCCCAGAGCAGAGGTTGGTGAGGGGGGGAGCGAGTCCCAGAGCTGAGGTTGGTGAGGGGGAAAGCGAGTCCCAGAGCTGAGGTTGGTGAGGGGGAAAGCGAGTCCCAGAGCAGAGGTTGGTGAGGGGGGGAGCGAGTCCCAGAGCTGAGGTTGGTGAGGGGGGGAGCGAGTCCCAGAGCAGAGGTTGGTGAGGGGGAGAGCGAGTACCAGAGCTGAGGTTGGTGAGGGGGGGAGCGAGTCCCAGAGCTGAGGTTGGTGAGGGGGAGAGCGAGTCCCAGAGCAGAGGTTGGTGAGGGGGAGAGCGAGTCCCAGAGCTGAGGTTGGTGAGGGGGGGAGCGAGTCCCAGAGCAGAGGTTGGTGAGGGGGGGAGCGAGTCCCAGAGCAGAGGTTGGTGAGGGGGGGAGCGAGTCCCAGAGCAGAGGTTGGTGAGGGGGGGAGCGAGTCCCAGAGCTGAGGTTGGTGAGGGGGGGAGCGAGTCCCAGAGCAGAGGTTGGTGAGGGGGGGAGCGAGTCCCAGAGCTGAGGTTGGTGAGGGGGGGAGCGAGTCCCAGAGCTGAGGTTGGTGAGGGGGGGAGCGAGTCCCAGAGCAGAGGTTGGTGAGGGGGAAAGCGAGTCCCAGAGCAGAGGTTGGTGAGGGGGGGAGTGAGTCCCAGAGCTGAGGTTGGTAAGGGGGAGCGCGAGTCCCAGAGCAGAGGTTGGTGAGGGGGATCGAGTCCCAGAGCTGAGGTTGGTGAGGGGGAGAGCGAGTCCCAGAGCAGAGGTTGGTGAGGGGGAAAGCGAGTCCCAGAGCAGAGGTTGTTGAGGGGGAAAGCGAGTCCCAGAGCAGAGGTTGGTGAGGGGGGGAGTGAGTCCCAGAGCAGAGGTTGGTGAGTGTGGGGAGTGAGTCCCAATGCAGAGGTTGGTGAGGGGGGAGCGAGTCCCAGAGCAGAGGTTGGTGAGGGTGGGGAGGAACGAGTCCCAGAGCAGAGGTTGGTGAGGGAGGGGGGGGAGGAGTGAGTCCCAGTGCAGAGGTTGGTGAGGGGGGGGGAGGAGCGAGTCCCAGAGCAGAGGCCAGGGAGTGGTGGAGCGAGTCTCAGAGCAGAGGTTGATGAGTGTGGGGAGCGAGTCCCAGAGCAGAGGCTGGTGAGGGGGGGAGCGAGTCCCAGAGCAGAGGTTGGTGAGGGGGAAAGCGAGTCCCAGAGCAGAGGTTGGTGAGTGTGGGGAGTGAGTCCCAGAGCAGAGGTTGGTGAGGGGGAAAGCGAGTCCCAGAGCAGAGGTTGGTGAAGGTGGGGAGGGAGTCCCAGAGCAGAGGTTGGTGAGGGGGAAAGCGAGTCCCAGCGCAGAGGTTGGTGAGGGGAGGGAGCGAGTCCCAGAGCAGAGGTTGGTGAGGGGGGGGGAGGAGCGAGTCCCAGAGCAGAGGTTGGTGAGGGGGAAAGCGAGTCCCAGCGCAGAGGTTGGTGAGGGGCGGGAGCGAGTTCCAGAGCAGAGGTTGGTGAGGGGGGGGAGGAGCGAGTCCCAGAGCAGAGGTTGGTGAGGGGGGGGAGGAGCGAGTCCCAGAGCAGAGGTTGATGAGTGTGGGGAGCGAGTCCCAGAGCAGAGGCTGGTGAGGGGGAAAGCGAGTCCCAGAGCAGAGGTTGGTGATGTGGGGAAGCGAGTCCCAGAGCAGAGGTTGGTGATGTGGGGAAGCGAGTCCCGGAGCAGAGGCCAGCGAGGGGTAGAGGGAGTCCCAGAGTAGAGGTTGGTGAGTGTGGGGAGCGAGTCCCAGAGCAGAAGCTGGTGAGGGGGAAAGCAAGTCCCAGAGCAGAGTTTGGTGAAGGGGGGGAGGAGCGTGTCCCAGAGCAGAGGTTGGTGAGGGGGAGGGAGGAGCGAGTCCCAGAGCAGAGGTTGGTGAGGAGGGGGGAGGAGCGAGTCCCAGAGCAGAGGCCAGGGAGTGGTGGAGCGAGTCTCAGAGCAGAGGTTGATGAGTGTGGGGAGCGAGTCCCAGAGCAGAGGCTGGCGAGGGGGGGGAGTGAGTCCCAGAGCAGAGGTTGGTGAGGGGGAAAGCGAGTCCCAGTGCAGAGGTTGGTGAGGGGGGGGAGCGAGTCCCAGAGCAGAGGTTGGTGAGGGGGGGGAGGAGCGAGTCCCAGAGCAGAGGTTGGTGAGGGGGGGGAGGAGCGAGTCCCAGAGCAGAGGCCAGGGAGTGGTGGAGCGAGTCTCAGAGCAGAGGTTGATGAGTGTGGGGAGCGAGTCCCAGAGCAGAGGCTGGTGATGTGGGAAAGCGAGTCCCAGAGCAGAGGTTGGTGATGTGGGGAAGCGAGTCCCGGAGCAGAGGCCAGCGAGGGGTAGAGGGAGTCCCAGAGTAGAGGTTGGTGAGTGTGGGGAGTGAGTCCCAGAGCAGAGGCTGGTGAGGGGGAAAGCAAGTCCCAGAGCAGAGTTTGGTGAAGGGGGGGAGGAGCGAGTCCCAGAGCAGAGGTTGGTGAGGGGGGGGGAGGAGCCAGTCCCAGAGCAGAGGTTGGTGAGGAGGGGGGAGGAGCGAGTCCCAGAGCAGAGGCCAGGGAGTGGTGGAGCGAGTCTCAGAGCAGAGGTTGATGAGTGTGGGGAGCGAGTCCCAGAGCAGAGGCTGGTGAGGGGGAAAGCGAGTCCCAGAGCAGAGGTTGGTGATGTGGGAAAGCGAGTCCCAGAGCTGAGGTTGGTGATGTGGGGAAGCGAGTCCCGGAGCAGAGGCCAGCGAGGGGTAGAGGGAGTCCCAGGGTAGAGGTTGGTGAGTGTGGGGAGCGAGTCCCAGAGCAGAGGCTGATGAGGGGGAAAACAAGTCCCAGAGCAGAGGTTGGTGAGGGGTGGGAGCGAGTCCCAGAGCAGAGGTTGGTGAGGGGGAGCGAGTCCCAGAGCAGATGTTGGTGATGTGGGGAAGCGAGTCCCGGGGCAGAGGCCAGCGAGCGGTAGAGGGAGTCCCAGAGTAGAGGCTGATGAGGGGGAACGCAAGTCCCAGAGCAGAGGTTGGTGAGGGGGGGCGGGAGCGAGTCCCAGAGCAGAGGCTGGTGAGGGGGAAAGCGAGTCCCAGAGCAGAGATTGGTGAGTGTGGGGAGTGAGTCCCAGAGCAGAGGTTGGTGAGGGGGAAAGCGAGTCCCAGAGCAGAGGTTGGTGAGGGGGAAAGCAAGTCCCAGAGCAGAGGTTGGTGAGGGGGGGCGGGAGCGAGTCCCAGAGCAGAGGCTGGTGAGGGGGAAAGCGGGTCCCAGAGCAGAGATTGGTGAGTGTGGGGAGTGAGTCCCAGAGCAGAGGTTGGTGAGGGGGAAAGCGAGTCCCAGAGCAGAGGTTGGTGAGTGTGGGGAGTGAGTCCCAGAGCAGAGGTTGGTGAGGGGGAAAGCGAGTCCCAGTGCAGAGGTTGGTGAGGGGGGGGAGCGAGTCCCAGAGCAGAGGTTGGTGAGGGGGGGGAGGAGCGAGTCCCAGAGCAGAGGTTGGTGAGGGGGGGGAGGAGCGAGTCCCAGAGCAGAGGCCAGGGAGTGGTGGAGCGAGTCTCAGAGCAGAGGTTGATGAGTGTGGGAAAGCGAGTCCCAGAGCAGAGGTTGGTGATGTGGGGAAGCGAGTCCCGGAGCAGAGGCCAGTGAGGGGTAGAGGGAGTCCCAGAGTAGAGGTTGATGAGTGTGGGAAAGCGAGTCCCAGAGCAGAGGTTGGTGAGTGTGGGGAGCGAGTCCCAGAGCAGAGGTTGGTGAGTGTGGGGAGCGAGTCCCAGAGCAGAGGTTGGTGAGTGTGGGGAGCGAGTCTCAGAGCAGAGGTTGATGAGTGTGGGAAAGCGAGTCCCAGAGCAGAGGTTGGTGAGTGTGGGGAGCGAGTCCCAGAGCAGAGGCTGGTGAGGGGGAAAGCAAGTCCCAGAGCAGAGTTTGGTGAAGGGGGGGAGGAGCGAGTCCCAGAGCAGAGGTTGGTGAGGGGGGGGGAGGAGCCAGTCCCAGAGCAGAGGTTGGTGAGGGGGGGGGAGGAGCGAATCCCAGAGCAGAGGCCAGGGAGTGGTGGAGCGAGTCTCAGAGCAGAGGTTGATGAGTGTGGGGAGCGAGTCCCAGAGCAGAGGCTGGTGAGGGGGAAAGCGAGTCCCAGAGCAGAGGTTGGTGATGTGGGAAAGCGAGTCCCAGAGCAGAGGTTGGTGATGTGGGGAAGCGAGTCCCGGGGCAGAGGCCAGCAAGGGGTAGAGGGAGTCCCAGAGTAGAGGTTGGTGAGTGTGGGGAGCGAGTTCCAGAGCAGAGGCTGATGAGGGGGAAAGCAAGTCCCAGAGCAGAGGTTGGTGAGGGGTGGGAGCGAGTCCCAGAGCAGAGGTTGGTGAGGGGGAGCGAGTCCCAGAGCAGAGGTTGGTGATGTGGGGAAGCGAGTCCCGGAGCAGAGGCCAGCGAGGGGTAGAGGGAGTCCCAGAGTAGAGGTTGGTGAGTGTGGGGAGCGAGTCCCAGAACAGAGGCTGATGAGGGGGAAAGCAAGTCCCAGAGCAGAGGTTGGTGAGGGGGGGGCGGGAGCAAGTCCCAGAGCAGAGGCTGGTGAGGGGGAAAGCGAGTCCCAGAGCAGAGATTGATGAGTGTGGGGAGTGAGTCCCAGAGCAGAGGTTGGTGAGGGGGGAGCGAGTCCCAGAGCAGAGGTTGGTGAGGGGAGGAGTGAGTCCCAGAGCAGAGGTTGGTGAGGGGGAAAGCGAGTCCCAGAGCAGAGGTTTGTGAGGGGAGGGAGCGAGTCCCAGAGCAGAGGTGGTGAGGGGGGGGAGCAAGTCCCAGAGCAGAGGTTGGTGAGGGGGAAAGCGAGTCCCAGAGCAGAGGTTGGTGAGGGGGAAAGCGAGTCCCAGAGCAGAGGTTGGTGAGGGGAGGGTGCGAGTCCCAGAGCAGAGGTTGGTGAGGGGGAAAGCGAGTCCCAGCGCAGAGGTTGGTGAGGGGGGGAGCGAGTCCCAGAGCAGAGGTTGGTGAGGGGAGGGAGCGAGTCCCAGAGCAGAGGTTGGTGAGGGGGGCGGGAGGAGCGAGTCCCAGAGCAGAGGCGGGTGAGGGGGAAAGCGAGTCCCAGAGCAGAGGTTGGTGAGGGGGAAAGCGAGTCCCAGAGCAGAGGTTGGTGAGGGGGAAAGCGAGTCCCAGAGCAGAGGTTGGTGAGTGTGGGGAGTGAGTCCCAGAGCAGAGGTTGGTGAGGGGGGAGCGAGTCCCAGAGCAGAGGTTGGTGAGGGGTGGAGTGAGTCCCAGAGCAGAGGTTGGTGATGTGGGGAAGCGAGTCCCGGAGCAGAGGCCAGCGAGGGGTAGAGGGAGTCCCAGAGTAGAGGTTGGTGAGTGTGGGGAGCGAGTCCCAGAGCAGAGGCTGGTGAGGGGGGGTGAGTGAGTCCCAGAGCAGAGGTTGGTGAGGGGGAAAGCGAGTCCCAGCGCAGAGGTTGGTGAGGGGGGGGAGCGAGTCCCAGAGCAGAGGTTGGTGAGGGGGAAAGCGAGTCCCAGAGCAGAGGTTGGTGAGGGGGGGGGAGGAGAGAGTCCCAGAGCAGAGGTTGGTGAGGGGGGGGGAGGAGCGAGTCCCAGAGCAGAGGTTGGTGAGTGTGGGGAGCGAGTCCCAGAGCAGAGGTTGGTGAGGGGGGAGCGAGTCCCAGAGCAGAGGCTGATGAGGGGGAAAGCAAGTCCCAGAGCAGAGGTTGGTGAGGGGTGGGAGTGAGTCCCAGAGCAGAGGTTGGTGATGTGGAGGAGCGAGTCCCAGAGCAGAGGTTGGTGATGTGGGGAAGCGAGTCCCGGAGCAGAGGCCAGCGAGGGGTAGAGGGAGTCCCAGAGTAGAGGTTGGTGAGTGTGGGGAGCGAGTCCCAGAACAGAGGCTGATGAGGGGGAAAGCAAGTCACAGAGCAGAGGTTGGTGAGGGGGGGCGGGAGCGAGTCCCAGAGCAGAGGTTGGTGAGGGAGAGCGAGTCCCAGAGCAGAGGTTGGTGAGGGGGGAGCGAGTCCCAGAGCTGAAGTTGGTGAGGGGGGGAGCGAGTCCCAGAGTAGAGGTTGGTGAGGGAGGGGAGCGAGTCCCAGAGCAGAGGTTGGTGAGGGGGGGGACCGAGTCCCGGAGTGGAGGCAGATGAGAGGGGGGGAGCGAGTCCTGGAGCAGAGGTTGGTGAGGGAGGGGAGCGAGTCCCTGAGCAGAGGTTGGTGAGGGGGGGGAGCGAGTCCCGGAGTGGAGGCAGGTGAGGGGGGGGGGAGCGAGTCCCGGAGTGGAGGCCGGCGAGGGAGAAACAAATCTGGAGAAAACTTCCCTTGGAGCAGCTGAGAGCTGATGCTGAGCAGACTGGAGGCCTGGAGTGGAGCAGGGATAATGTTGGACTGGGGTTTGGTGTGGGAAGCCCCTGCACTGAGCTACTGCAATGTAATGTTTATGTGTGACTTGTTCATCTGACTGATGTCAAACCTTTTAACTATATCTTATTTCGAACTTATTCTGTGAATCACTATAAAGTATTGCAACTATTTTTGATTAGATTACTTACAGTGTGGAAACAGGCCCTTCGGCCCAACAAGTCCACACCGACCCGCCGAAGCGTAACCCACCCATACCCCTACATTTACCCCTTTACCGAACACTACGGGCAATTTAGCATGGCCAATTCACCTGACTTGCACATCTTTGGAGTGTGGGAGGAAACCGGAGCACCCGGAGGAAACCCACGCAGACACGGGGAGAACGTGCAAACTCCACACAGTCAGTCGCCTGAGGCGGGAAATGAACCCGGGTCTCTGGCACTGCGAGGTAGCAGTGCTAACCACTGTGCCACCGTGCCGCCCACGAACTACTTTTCTTCTTTATTCCTCTTTTTGTATCTAAGATTTGTACCTCGGTACTTATGGATGGCGCTATAAGAGGTGACATTGTAAAACTTTTCATTGTACTCCTGTACTTGAGTACAAGTGACAATAAAGGATATTCTGTTCTAATTCTCATACAATGGCAAGAACAAAAGCTTAGCAATCCACCAAAAAATGATTTGAAGTTGTCACTACCCCCTATGCTCCTAATCTGGTACTGTGAGAGTGCTGCACTATCAGAGGTGCCATCATTTAGATGAGACTTTAAATAGAATTCCCACCTGACCACTCAGGTAGATGTAAAAGCTGCCATGGCACTTTCACAAAGAGTGGGCGTGTTTTCTCCGGGGTCTAGGCATATATTTATCCCTCAGTCAATACCACAGAGGAGCCTGGATTGTTCACCTGTTGTCACAGTGTTGTTTGTGGGAGCTTTCTGTATGCAAATTGGTTGCTATGCGTCCTGTATTACAACTGTGATTCAATAAAAATACATCATTGGCTGTAAAGTGATTTCGGAGATCGAGTGGCCATAAAAAGCGCATCCTAAACAGTTTTCCTTCTTCCTGAGATCCATTAGATGTGAGGTCCCTTCAAGCTTAAATTTCTTTACTAACAGGGCACATTTTACAAAGAAACACCGCAGCCATGAACCAAACAGAGATTTTTTGCCAAGGTGAGGTATTCCTTCCAAGATACTTAGTTGGCTTTGGGTTTAAAGGGACAAACGCCACTCAGACGTATGCAGACTCACTGGATTGGGTCCTCCCCTGGCTGCTGAAATACGGCAGGGCCTTCTTCCTAACCTCAAACGCAGACCTCCTCTTGGCCTGTACCCCTCTGACAGCCGCCTTGATCTTCCTCCAGCCCAGGTGGTTGAGCTCCGCGAGGTTCAGAGCCACGCAGATGCCACTGACGGCGAACATGAAGACCAGGAAGACTGTCTTTTCTGTTGGCCGGGACACATAACATTCCACCTCTTTAACGCATGGATACCGGTCACACTCAAAGATTGCAGGAACGCTGAACCCATAGAGGAAGTATTGTCCCATCAAGAAGCCGATCTCCAAGGCATTCCTAAAGACTACCTGGATAATGTAAAATCTCGAGATGCCCTCCTGACGTTTCATCTTCATGCTTTTGCTACTGATCCAACCTGAGAAATTAGACAGCTTCTTGCCCTCTATGTAGTCTGCATCCAGTGCCTTTGGATGTCCTTCAGGACTCTGGCCTAGGGCCCCATTGACAAGACTACATTTCGGCCTTTTATCCTCCTTCTGTTCCATGGATGCCCTGGCAGAATCCCGATCCAGAAGTGGACAGAGCATGGAGAAATGTTTCTCCTTCTGCTTAGACAACTGGTGCACAGAGTACGTGATGAAACAGAGGCTAGGTGTGCACACCAGTATGATCTGGAAGACCCAGTATCTGATGTGAGAGATGGGGAATGCTCTGTCATAACAGGCCTGGTTACAGCCTGGCTGAAGAGTGTTGCACATGAACATGGCCTGCTCATCTTCATAGACCGTCTCCCCTACAATGGCAACGATTAGGATTCGGAAGATCACCACCACTGTGAGGAGGATCCTAAGAATAAAGTGAGAATTTACTGGGTCAAATTTTTATAAACGATACTGCATTGCTGAAGCTTTTCATTCTGTGATCATCAGGACAAATGCAAGAATGCTAAATTTCTAAGGGAACATCAATTTATACTGCACGTAGAAAGGGTGCTGATTGGTTAGCAAGCCAAATCTGATTGGTCGAGGCAGTGTTGTGGGAAATGCACCAGAGACCTATACTTTGGTCTAATTCAAAAATAGTGCAATGCCTGAACATTATCCTTTTGTGTATAGGAGACAGATCCCTCCAAAAGAAATAAATGTATATGATTCTAGCAAGAGTAAGTGAGCCTCATTACGAGCACAATTGACAAACTTAAGTTGGTGGTTAGTGTAATTCTTAGCACACTTGGGATGGTTGAGAAAATGTTGTCCAACCTCGTAAATGTTACAAGAGTGCACAACCGCATTATAGAAGCCCTGCATGCCACAGTCATGCTTTCCAACACCACTTAATTACATTGCATGTACAGCTCTTTAAGAGGTCATGCTGTGGAAATACAGATCTTTAAGGAACCCCCATTCCAGTTAATCCAGACATTTTGTTATCAAAGTTGTTTACCATCCATTATACTTGCCAAATGCATAAATACTTGATTTATAAATAAATTATTTTATGGAGTGTTGGCCAGGAAGACCTGCATTTACTTGCTGACCTTAATCACGATGAGTGAGTCTCTTGCTGACAGCAGTTAGGAGTCAGCCATGTTGCTGTGGGTCTGGCCTGGTATGTGGACCAATCCATGTAAGAACAGCCATTGAGGCGATTAGAGTTGAGCAGTGAATGCTGATCTAGCCAGTGGTGTATATCTTGTGTGAATAAATAAGCTTTCAAAAAGGCTAAGAGCTACATGGTTACTGAAGAAAGTGCATATTTGGTGTCTTTGACAGCACCATCCAAATTGGTGTTCTTTACCACCTTAGGACAAGGGCAGCAGGTGCATAAGAGTACCCCCACCCCTTTCAAGTTCCCTTCCGGGCCCTACACCATCTTGACTTGATAAAAAAATCTGCCGTACCTTCACTGTCACTGGGTCGAAACTCTGGAACTCCCTCCCTAGCTCCAGCGGTTCAAGAAGGCAGCTCACTACCACCTTCTCCAGGTTAAAAATCACACAACACCAGGTTATAGTCCAACAGGTTGATGACCTGATGAAAGAGCAGCACTCTGAAAGCTAGTGCTTCCAATTAAACCTGTTGGACTATAACCTAGTGTTGTGTGATTTTTAGTTTTGTACACCCCAGTCTAACACCGGCATCTCTAGGGACCTTCTCCAGGGACATTTAGGGATGGGCAATAAATGCTGGCCTAGCCAGCAACACCACACAATGAATAAAAGCAAAGGGAATTGAAATAACTTCACAGAAGCCTGTGTCCTGTCATCATCACACTTTATTTACACAGGAAGAGTCCTTGACACTTACCCAGCTCCCTCAGAACCAGCTCTCACAGTGAAAAGAACCTCTGACACTCCTGTTTATATCTGTCAGCCAGGGTTCCCTGATTGGACCAGGGAACTCATATTCTATGACATCCAGCTGCTGACCTCATTATAATCACTACAAGAATAAGGACAGGGCAAAGTTCAGCTATAACACACTGGGTAAAGACAGGGTAGATAAAAATGAACTATTTCCATTGATTGGAGATTCTTAGGGCTAGTTCAGGAGAGATGTTAGGAAGCAATTCTACACACAACGGGTGGTAGATATTTGGAACTCACTCCCACAAATTAGAGTGATGCTAAATCAGATAATTTTACATCTGAAATAGATAATTTTTTGTTAATCAAAGGTATTAAGAGATGTGGGCCTAAGGCAGGTGTATGGAGTTAGGATGATCTCACTGAATATTGGAATAGGCTGAAGGGGCTGAATGGCTTATTCCTGTTCCTATGTCCCTAGGGAGGATGAGGGCAGTGTGGAGAATGAATGGTACTCATAGGATGAGTGTCTTCTCACTGGGTACAGAGGAGGAGGTGCAGGTTTGTAGGGAAGATGAACACAGCAAAGAAAATATTTCATCTTTACCTTGGAATGCACTGAACCAGTAAACTAACTTTGGGTGACTTGATTTCAAATCAGTCACCTACAATTCCTTCAGTCCACTTCCCTCGTCTCTCAGAATGGTTTAGCTGTGTGTGTTGAACTCTACACAGCCCCAGTAACTCCCTTTGGCTTATTTCTGTCAACCCATCTTGATCTTAACTTCTAATCGTGACCAACACATGTACTCACAATGTCTGTTTTAATAATGCAGCCCAGGCTCAGTGGGCCTCTCCTGAGTCAGATGGTTGTGTGTTCAAGTCACATTCCAGAGATCCAAGCCCAACACTCAATTGAGCCCAACATGCCCACAGCAACCACTATCAGGGATGTGATCTGTTGGATGAAAAGTTAATCTGAACTGGACTAGCCATATAAATATAGTGGCTGCAAGGGCAGGTGAGAGGCTAGGAATCCTGCAGCGAATAACTTGCTCACTCCCCAAAGCCTGTCCACTATCTACAAGGTACAAGTCAGGGGTGTGATGGAATACTCTCCACTTGCCTGGATGGGGGCAGCTCCAACACTACTCAAGAAGCTTTAGGGTGTAGGTTTGCTCGCTGAGCTGTAGGTTTGATATCCAGACGTTTCATTACCTGGCTAGGTAACATCATCAGTGGCGACCTCCAAGTGAAGCGAAGCTGTTGTCTCCTGCTTTCTATTTATATCTTTCTCCGGGATGGGGTTCCTGGGGTTTGTGGTGATGTCATTTCCTGTTCATTTTCTGAGGGGTTGATAGATGGCATCTAGATCTATGCATTTGTTTATGGCGTTGTGGTTGGAGTGCCAGGCCTCTAGGAATTCTCTGGCATGTCTTTGCTTAGCCTGTCCCAGGATAGATGTGTTGTCCCAGTCGAAATGGTGGTTTTTTTCATCCGTGTGTAGGGCTACGAGGGAGAGAGGGTCGTGTCTTTTTGTGGCTAGCTGGTGTTCGTGTATCCTGGTGGCTAACTTTCTTCCTGTTCGTCCTACGTAGTGTTTGTGGCAGTCCTTGCATGGAATTTTGTAGATGACATTGGTTTTGTCCGTGGGTTGTACCATGGACAAAAAAACCCACCATTTCGACTGGGACAACACATCTATCCTGGGACAGGCTAAGCAAAGACATGCCAGAGAATTCCTAGAGGCCTGGCACTCCAACCACAATGCCATAAACAAATGCATAGATCTAGATGCCATCTATCAACCCCTCAGACAATGAACAGAAAATGACATCACCACAAACCCCAGGAACCCCATCCAGGAGAAGGATATAAATAGAAAGCAGGAGACAACAGCTTCGCTTCACTTGGAGGTCGCCACTGATGATGTTACCTAGCCAGATAATGAAACGTCTGGATATCAAACCTACAGCTCAGCGAGCAAACCTACACCCTAAACCTCAACCTGAGCTACAAACCTTGCAAAGAACTCAAGAAGCTTGATACCATCCTGGACAAAGCAGTCCGCTTGATTGGCACAGCATCCACAAGCATCTACTTCCTCCACCCCCGACACTCAGGAGCAGCAGTGTGTTACATCTACAAGATGCACTACCAGGCTCCTTAGGTTGTGCCTTCCAAACCCATGACCACTTCCATCAAGAACGACAAGGGCAGCAGATATATGGAAACACCACCCTTTGCAAGTTCCCATCGCACCCACTTACCATCCTGACATGGGAATATGTCATTGTTCCTTCAGTGTCACTGGGTCAAAATCCTAGAATTCCCTCCCTCATGGCATTGTGGGTCTTCCTATACCAGGTGGACTGTGGTAGTTCAAAGGGCAGCTCAGCACCATCTTTCCAATTGGTTTTAAATGATCCCAGCTGCTGTCATGGGATGTGACTGTTTCAAATATGACTCTTATTCAGAAAGACTTTTCTTCACATGTTGGCTAAAATGGCAGCTTTCTTTCCCTAGAGATTAGTGTCGATAGCTTTAAGGTAGTTATGACTAGGGTTAACTTTCAACTCCAAATTTATTAGTTCAATTTAAATCTCCACAGGCCGAATATTATGCTGAATAACTAAACTAGTAAAAGTTCGATACATCATCATTCATTCACAATCCCACACTCGTAATCATAGTTTTGGAAAATCAAATTTGAATCTAGTTTGATTTAATTGCTATCTGAATAATAGTTAACTGACATTAAGTCCGTAAATTACCAAAAATATTCATGCGCATCAAAATTCAAGCAGTCAGGCAAAAACCAGAGGGTATATGTAGAATTTGTTAAACCCTCCATATAATCACACATGAACCCAATAATCAAGGGTTAATTTAACGTTGTTTTTGTTTAAATGTGTGAATAAGTCTGACAGAAATTGTAGCCAGGGATTTCTCTGCGGTTTTTGGTCTGATGGGTGAATATATATCCAGTAAACCCCACTTCTCCTCTCCTCCCCCTTTCAGAGCAGAATCTTACCTTCCGATCATAGTAGAGTGTTGTTGGACTGCAGCTTCCAGGAGCCTCTCCAAAATTGTCCACTCACCCATGGCCGAGAGGACTTGTAAAGACACAGGATGAGAGGGGATAGTTAAATGAAAGTTCTCCCCCTTTTTTCTTTTTCTTCCTGAGCTCTGCTTCTAAGATCCTGGTCCTCAGTTTAATGGAAACGGGCAGTGACAGAATGCCCTGGGTGCTGAGGCGACCGCCCTATCTGTTAAACCGTATCATCGTCTCTCTCGCTTGGTTTGTTGAGATTATGATCAAAGTTGATCTTTAATCAGGTTCAGTGGCATTCCATCATGACAGGACATTTTCGTTCACCCTGCCTTTTTAATCTTTAAATGGACTCCAATCCCTGGCATCATATAGCTCAGGGAAGGTTTCTCACAACCAATCGTTTAAATTCGCTCATTGTGCATTGTGAGTTTTCGCCAAAGTGTCTTGACAGCTCGTCTCGCAGAATAAAACCCAACCCGTACAAAAGGATTGGCCTCCTTATCAGCACTGTAAAGCCCCAAAGCTTGGTTTTCTAATCTTAATTAACTGTGATGGCTTCACTCCCTTGACTTTGTAAAGACAGGTTTACCATCTGTGTACAGGGATGGATGTGCATTTCTCTGGCGCCTGTCAGAACCTCACACCTTTCCAAAGCCAATTTAGTACTTTCTGGAAGTGTTTCCACTGCGGTAATGTAAGAAATATGGGTGCCAACTTGTGCCCAACAACCTCCCGCTAATAGCAATTGATTAATGATTAATTCCCTCCCCAACAGCATTGTGGGTCGATCTACAGCAAATGGACCCACAGCGGTTCAAGAAGGCAGCTAACCACCACCTTCTCAAGGAGCAACTAGGGATGGGACACTAAATGTTGGCCCAACCAGTGACGCCCATATCTTCTGTTTTTTTTTAACAAGCTCCAGATCAGCTGTTTTTGTTGATGTTTATTAAGGATACATTTTGTCCCCAGTACAAGTGGAAAATCTCGACTAGTTTTCTTCGAGATAAGGTATTTTACATTCACTTGAGATGCAAGATTCAGCACCTGCAGGTTGCCCTCCAAGCCGTTCACCACCCTAACCTAGAGTCATAGAGCCATATAGCACAGAAACAGTCCAACTCGTCCATGCTGACCAAGTTTCCCAAACTAAACTAGTCCTATTTGCCTATCTTTGGCTCATAGAACATAGAAAAGTACCACATAGAACAGGCCCTTTGGCCCACAATGTTGTGCCGAGGTTTAACCTTAATGTAAAATATAATAACTTAACCTACGCACCCCTCAACTCACAGCTATCCACGTGCATGTCCAGCAGTCACTTAAATATTCTTAATGACTCTGCTTCCACCACCACAGCTGGCAATGCATTCCATACATTCACAACTCTCTGCGTAAAGAACCTACCTCTGACATCTCCTCTATAACCTTCCTCCTAATATCTTCAAACTATGACTACTCATACCAGTCAATCCTGCCCTGGGGAAAAGTCTCTGGCTATTGACTCTATCTATTCCTCTCATTATCTTGTATACCTCAATTAGGTCTCCTCTCTTCCTCCTTCTCTCCAGAGAGAAAAGTCTGAGCTTATTCAACCTTCCTTCATAAAGCAAACCCTCCTGTCCAGGCGGCATCCTGGTAAACCTTCTTTGCACCCTCTCCAAAGTCTCTGTATCTTTCCTATAGTAGGGTGACCAGAACTGTACACAATATTCCAAGTGTGGTCTCACCAGGGACTTGTAGGGTTGTAGCAAAACCTCGCTCTTAAACTCGATCCCCCTGTTAATGAAAGCCAAAACACCATATGCTTTCTTAACAACCCTATCCGCTTGGGTGACAACTTGCACACCCAGATCCCTCTGTTCCTCCACACTGCCAAGAATCCTGTCTTTAATCATATATTCAGCATTTAAGTTCGACCTACCAAAATGCATCACTTCGCATTTATCCAGGTCGAACTCCACCTGCCACTTCTCAGCCCAGCTCTGCATCCTGTCTATGTTGCGCTGCACCCTGCAATAGCCCTCTATACTATTGACGACACCTCCGACCTTTGTGTCATCTGCAAATTTAATAACCCACACCCCAAACCTCCTCATCCAAGTCATTTATAAAAACTACAAAGAGCAGAGGCCCAAAAACAGAGCCCTGCGGGACCCCACTCAACACTGACCTCCAGGCAGAATACTTTCCATCTGTAACCACTCTCTGCCTTCTGTCAGCCAGCCAATTCTGAATCCAGATAGCCAAATCTCCCTGTATCCCATACTTCTTGACTTTATGAATGAGTCTACCATGGGGAACCTTATCAAATTCCTTGCTGAAGTCCATATACACTACATCCACTGCTCGACCTTCATTGACCTGTCTTGTCACCTCCTCAAAGAACTCAATAAGATTTGTGAGGCATGACCTGCCACTCACAAAGCCATGCTGACTGCCTTTAATCATGCTATGCTTTGCCAAATAGTCATAAATCCTATCCCTCAGAATTCTTTCCAAAGCCTTGCTGACCACAGACGTAAGACTGACTGGTCTGTAATTGCCAGGGATTTCCCTATTCCCCTTCTTGAAAAGAGGAACAACATTCGCTTCCTTCCAATCCTCCGGTATGACTCCCGTGGAGAGAGAGGAGGCAAATATCCTCGCCAGCGGCTTAGCAGCATCCTTTCTCGCTTCCTGGAGCAACCTAGGATAAATCTGGTCTGGCCCTGAGGACTTATCAATCTTAATGTTTGCCAAAATTTCCAGCACATCAACTCCATCAATCTTGATCTGGTCAAGCCTGTTTCCCAACTCCTCAAAGTTTTCATTTATAATAAGGTCCCTTTCCTTGGTGAAAACCGAAGCTAAAAACTCATTTAGGGCTTCCCCTATCTGCTCAGACTCCACGCACAAGTTCCCTCCGCTATCCCTGATCGGCCCTACCTTCTCCCTGATCATTCTCTTATTCCTCACGTATGAGTAAAATGCCTTTGGGTTCTCCCTAAGCCTTTTTCGTGCCCCCTCCTGGCTCTCCTCAGTCCATTTCTGAGTTCCTTTCTAGCAAGCCTGTAATCCTCTAAAGCTGTGCTAGATCCTTGCTTACTCCACATTACGTAAGCTGCCTTCTTCCTTTTGACAAGAAGCTCCTCTGTTCTCGTCATCCAAGGCTCCTTAATCTTACCCCTCCTTACCTGTCTCAGAGGAACAATTTCATGCATCACTCGCAACAACTGCTCCTTAAATACTCTCCACATGTCTGCTGTGCCCTTTCTGTGGAACAATTGCTCTCGGTCTGTACTTCCCAACTCCTGTCTGATAGCGTCATAATGTCCTTTTCCCCAATTAAATATCTTCTCTCGGTTACTGCTCCTTCCCTCTCCATGGCTATGGTAAATGTGAGGCAGTTGTGGTCACTGTCACCAAAGTGTTCTCCCACTGCGAGATCTGACACCTGTCCTGGCTCATTGCCGAGCACCAAATCCAAAATGGCCTCTCCCCTCGTCAGTCTGTCTACATACTGAGTAAGGAAACCCTCCTGAACACACCTGACAAAAACAGCTCCATCCAAACCATCTGCACTTAGGAGGTTCTAGTCGATATTGGGAAAGTTGAAAATACCCATAACAACAACCCTGTTACTTCTGCATTTTTCCAGAATCTGCCTGCCTATGAGTTCTATATGAGAGGCTCATATCCCTCTAAACCATTCCTATTCATGTACATATCCAAATGTCTTTTAAATGTTGTAATTGTACCTGCATCTACCACTTCCTCTGGCAGTTCAGTCCACACACAAACCACCCTCTGTGTGAAAACATTGCCTCTCAGGTCCCTTTTAAATCTCCCTCCTCTCACCTTAAAATTATGCCCTCTAGTATTGAAATCTCTGACCCCAAGGCAAAAACCTTTGCTATTGACCTTATCTATGCCCCTCACAATTTTATAAACCTCTGGAAGGTCACCCCTCAATTTTCTACTCTCCAATGAAAAACGTCCTGGCTTATCCAGCTTCTCCATATGACTCAAATCCTCCAGTCCTGATAACATCCTGGTAAATCTTTTCTGCCTCTTTTCCAATTTAATAGCATACTCCTTACAGCAGGGTGACCAGAGCTACACACAGTACTCCAAAAGTGGCCTTACCAATGTCCTGTGCAACAGGACATCCCAACTCCTATACGCAATGGTTTGATCAATGAAAGCAAGCATGCCAAATGCCTTCTTTACCAGTCTATCTACCTGTGATGCAACTTTCAATGAACTAAGTACCTGAACACCTAGGTGTCTCTGTTCTACAACACTCCATAGGGCCCTACTATTAACTGCATAAGTCCTGCCTTTGTTCATCCTACCAAAATGCAACAAATCCCATTTATCCAAATTAAATGCTATCTGCCACTCCTCAGCCCATTGCCTCTATAGATCAATATCCCTTTATAATCTTAGATAACTTTCTTCACCGTCCACTAAACCTTTTGGTGTCATCCACAGTCGTACTATCCATGCTCCCCATATACTCATTCAAATCATTTACATAAATGACAAATAACAGTGGACCTAGCACCAATCCCTGCGGAACACCGCTGATCACAGGCCTCCAGTCTGAAAAACAACCTTCCACCATCACCCTCTGTCTCCTACTGTGAAGCCAATTTTGAAATCAATTGGCAAGCTCTCCCTGAATCCCATGTGATCTAATTTTACTAATCAGTCTACCATACGGAACCTTGTCGAAGGCCTAGACAACATATACCACTCTGCTTTCATCTATCCTCTAGGCCACATTCTCAAAAAACTCAATCAAGTTTGTGAGACATGATTTCTAACGCACAGAGCCATACTGACTATCCCTCAGCAGTCCTTGCCCATTCAAATGCATGTAACTCCTCTCTCTCTCAAAATTCCCTCCAACAATTTACCCACCATTGACTTCAGACTCACTGGTCTATAGTTCCTAGGCTTCATCTTGCAGCCTTTCTTAAATAAAGGCACAACCTTAGCCACCCTTCAGTCCTCTAGCACCTCACTTGTGGCTAATGATGATACAAGGATTCAGAAAAGATTTATAAGGATATTGCCAGGGTTGGAGGATTTGAGCTATAGGGAGAGGCTGAACCGGCTGGGGCTGTTTTCCCTGGAGCGTCGGAGGCTGAGGGGTGACCTTATAAAGATTTATAAAATCATGAGGGGCATGGATAGGGTAAATAGAGAAAATCTTTTCCCTGGGGGTCGGGGAGTCCAGAATTAGAGGGCATAGGTTTAGGGTGAGAGGGGAAAGATACGAAAGAGACCTAAGGAGCAACTTTTTCACGCAGAGGGTGGTACGTGTATGGAATGAGCTGCCAGAGGAAGTGGTGGAGGCTGGTACAATTACAACATTTAAAAGGCATTTGGATGGGTATATGAATAGGAAGGGTTTGGAGGGATATGTGCCGGGTGCTGGCAGGTGGGACTAGATTGGGTTGGGATATCTGGTCAGCATGGACAGGTTGGACCGAAGGGTCTGTTTCCGTGCTGTACATCTCTATGACTCTAAAAGTATTTCTGCTAGAGGCCCTGTAATTTCTTCCCTAGCTTTTCACAATGTTCGAGGACACACTTAATATTGCTGTTCCTTCAATGTTGCTGGGTCAAAATCCTGGAACTCCCTAACTGTAGGTATCCCTACACCATACGAAGTGCAGCTGCTCTCTGTTGTCGAATATCTCATAGTCAGTATATCTTTAAGGAAAATGCCTATCACTATATCTCAGCATGTGATGTGAGAGTATAAGGATCGTAGAGTCTCTCGTAATCTGGATCACTTGATTACTTGATCATTTCACTGGAAGTGTGCTGCTCCATTTAACTCAATAGCTCAATCTGATCTACCAGAAGAGTGTAATATCTGCATAGAATAGCTAGTTGGAAGAGGTTTTTGATGAATTCTTCAATACCACAATGTCCAGGTCCAGTTTCTAATGTTACAGGAGACAACATAAACGTTTCCTCATCGAATTAAGAATCCTGTTGGAGGCAACATCATATCATTCATCACCTATCAAGGACAATAACAAACAAATTCCACATTGAGTGAAATAATTTGCTTGTTATTGCCTTTTAGTGGGGAGGTACAGTGGCTCAGTGGTTAGTACTGCTGCCTCACAGTGCCAGGGTCCCAGGTTTGATTCCAGCCTTGGGTGACTGTCTGTGTGGAGTTTGTACATTCTTCCTGTGTCTGTGTGGATTTCCTCCGGGTGCTCCGGTTTCCCCCCGAATTCCAAAGATGTGCAGGTCAGGTGAATTGGCCATGCTAAATTGTCCATAGTGCTCGGTGCATTAGTCAGAGGGAGGTGGGTTACTCTTTGGAGGGTCGCAACGGACTTGTTGGGCCAAAGGGCCTGCTTCCTTACTGTAGGGAATCTAATCTAATTAAATCTTAAAAAGAACCATGTTTGATTTATATGTTCCACTTGAAAGACGGAACTTGCAACTGCTGTGCTCCAGCAGGAAGAAAGTGAGGGCTGCAGATGCTGGAGCACAGAGCTGAAAATGTGTTGCTGGAAAAGCGCAGCAGGTCAGGCAGCATCCAAGGAGCAGGAGAATCGACGTTTCGGGCCCTGAAGAAGGGCTCATGCCTGAAACGTTGATTCTCCTGTTCCTTGGATGCTGCCTGACCTGCTGCGCTTTTCCAGCAACACATTTTCAGCTCTGTGCTCCAGCAGCCCAGGAACTAGGAACATCTATGCTTAAGTGTCCAGGATGGAATTCAAACCCAGCACTCTCTGACTCAGAAGTGAACAATGCTGTCTGATAGCAAAGGTGCTGGAGTAACCCTGGAGGAATTGCAGTAATCAGAATATAGGGCCTGAGAGTAAGACCATCCACATAAAGAGACACTCTCAGCAGTCTGGGCCCAGCCACGTTTGGAGTACATTTTCACAGGGTTTGATTGTGATTTTGATGTCACAGTCTTCACTCAGGGCATCTTCAATCACTGAAATCAGATTGGAGAGAGATCGCGATGATTGATTGTCCACAGTGTTTGATCCTGAGTAGAGAGAATAAATAAAACTAAGAGCTGCAGATATTGGAGATCCGAAACAAAAAACAGAAATTGTCTGAGAAACTCAGAAGGTCTGGCGGCATCTGTGGAGGGAGAAATAGAATTAACGTCCAGTGATGCTTCATCAAAACTTTAGCTCAGCTTTCTCTCCACAAATCCTGTCAGACCAGTTGAGTTTCCTCAGCAATTTCTTTCTCTCTCTGTGATCTCCACCATCCGCAATTCTGTTTTATTCTAGATGTGGAGAGCCATAAGACCACAAGAACTAGGCCATTCAGCCCATCGAGTCTGGGAGATCGAACAGGAATCTCTCATCCAATATACAGCACTTCTGACAGGGCAGCATTCACTTAGTGTTACACCATAGCATCAGGCTAAAGGTTTACATCCTGAAGTCTGGACTGACAGTTTACTGGTGACAGAACAAATGATGAGCCACCGGCCCAAGACTTTGAAAGGAATTTGATCAAAGCTTGGGAGAGGACTGAGCATTTTATGAAGCTGTTGCAATACATTTACTTGTCATCTGATGGCGCTCCTGTGCTGTGATGCTCCTTTTCTCTAAATTTCACAAAATGTATAAAATCCCAATGAGATGATCAATTTGCCTGAATGACTGCTACTGAAGACAAAAACAATTCACATCAAAAAACTCTGTATTGTAACACATTTAACCTGAACAGCAATAGCACAGAATAGGATTTGTAATTTATGATACTTAAACGGTACATCTTCAGAGCTCCAAATGCACACACACACACTCATTCACAATAAAGTCATAAGATAGATGGTTTACATATACACTATGGGTGGAAAAGGAATATAGACTGGGTAAACAAAATTCCAAAAAAGCAAAAGGTGAAAAAATACTCCCTCTCAGTCTTTGTTGTTAATTTTAAATCTGAGAAATATTTTTGTTCAGCAAAGGTATTAAAGGAAACGTGTGAAAGGCAGGTATATGGAGTTAGGTCACAGATTAGTCATAATCTCATTAATGGCGGAAAGGATCAAGGGGCTGAATGGCCTACTCCTGCAGTCACAGAGTCATGAATATCTATAACCTGACAAAAATCAAATGGGGCGCTTTGTCCTGGTGATTTCAACTTGGGTTGCTGTACTGCATCTCGTTGACTGTATACAAATGGTTGAAACTTCACTTATCCAGGCAACTGGGCTTCACACTCCTGATTTGTGCCTTGTAGATGGTGGTCAGGAGGTTAACCCTCTTCAGTCAGGATTCTCTGCTGGAAGGTTACCATCTAAATTATTAACCTGTGACTTCAGATAATAAAACCAGTTTGGTCAGTATGCAGTTACAATACTACACCAGCAGGGGGAACACATGGCTCACTTTGAGCTTCCAGGCTTTTTTTGCCATTTGCAGGAATTGGGTGTCCCTGCCCATCCCTAATTGTCCAGAAGGAAATTAAGAGTGAACCACATCGCTGTGGTCTGGAGTCACATGTAGGCCAGACCGGGTAAAGATGACAGTTTTCTTTGGACATTAGTGAACCAGATGGAGTTTCTTTTTGAACAATGAACAATGGGGTCATGATCATCATTAGATCTCTAATTCCAGATTTTTTTATTTAATTTGAATTCCATTATCTGCCGTGGTGGCATTTGAATCCAGGTCTCCAGAACATTACCTGGGTCTCTGGGTTAATAAAAACTGAAAGAACTATAAATCAGAACCAGAAATTGCTGGAAAAGCTCAGTAGGTCTAGCAGCATCTGTGCAGAGAAATCAGAGTTAATGTTTGGGTCTGGTGATCATTCCTTAGAATCCAGGAAGGATTACCCAACCCAAAACGTTAACTCTGATTTCTTTCCACAAATGCTGTCAAACCCGCTGAGCTTTTCCATCGATTTCTGTTTCTGTTTCCAATTTACAATATCCACTTTTTTTTTCACTTTTTATAATCCCAAAATCTCTTTGAAATACTCATAGAGTCATACGGCATGGAAACAGACCATTTGGTCTAACCAGTCCATGCCAACCATAACCCTAAATTAGATTAGTTCAACCTGCCCAGGAAGGATTTGGAGGGATCTGGGCTCGGTGCTGGCAGGTGGGACTAGATTGGGTCAGCATGGACAGGTTGGACCGAAGGGTCTGTTTCCACGCTGTACATCTCTATGACTCTATGCCTGCCCATATCCCTCCAAACCTTCCCTACCCATGTACTTATCCAAATGTCTTTTAAACGTTGTAATTGTACACGCACCTGCCACTTCCTCAGGAAGTTCATTGTACATGCAAACCACCTTCTGCATAAAAAGTTGCCCCTCATGTCTTTTTTAAAATCTCTTTCCTCTCACCTTGAAGGAAGTTTTACCACCACCTGAGAGGGGAAGTAGGACCACTGTCTAATGTTTTGTGTGAAAGACAAAACTTCGACCAGCACTGCTTCAGTTCTGCACTGGAATGTTTGTGCTTAAGTCCTGGAGAGGGTTAAATGCCTGGAACCTGACAACTAGGATGTAGGAGTGTTTCCGAATGAGCCACAACCAGGACCTGCTGCACTACACACATTCACTTCCTCTATGTATAACTTTGATTTATGTTTAGATTACATTCCAGCTGGTGACTCGTGAGTAGCACGGTCAGCAGGTTAATCGTATGTGTAGAAGCACCCGGATCAGATTCCCAGCCCGTGCTTGTGAAAGATCTAGCTAGTTCTACTTTGCATGTTTCCTTACTGAGTGATGATGGGCGTGAAGAGGGGAAACCAATACTGATACTAGAGGGGCCTGGGCAGGTCCCAACAAGGAAATTCCTGAACCACCTATTGACCAGAGGGCAGGAAAGTGCCATGATGGAACAGGGACAATAAACAGCAGCTAGGGTTTCCACATCTCGTCATTATCCAGACTGACCTCTTACACTGGGTTGGTGGGTAAGATGGTGGGAGAGAGGTAAGGTCACAGGACTTGTAATCCAAGGAGAGGAGATGGGGAGGGGACAGGCTTCTGCTCTTGGGGACACAGGTTCAAATCCTACAATCCTACAATATCCACTGGTAGAATTTAAATTCAATGAGAAAACCCGCAATTGGATCAGGTTTGTGTCATTCTTCCTGGTGGTGGAAAGAAAATAAAGAAAAAAAAAATAAACAGGAGATTGCCCTGTATAGACTGCTGCTGCACACTGTCCACCTCTTCTCCCTCATCCACTGTCCGGACACGCCTTGGCGTGCCCATTTGCCACCGGGCGGTGGGCATCCCCAGTGGAGGGCTCTCTACGCGGGAGTCCTCCCCCTTTCTCTCGGGGATCTGGGGTGGAGGGTGCTGCACGCAGCAGTCCCCTGCAACCGCAGATTGCAGTGGTTCACGGACTCCCAGCCCAACTGCTTGTTCTGTGGCTCTGTGGAGTCCATGGACCACGTGTATATTGGGTGTGGGCGTTTGCACTCCCTTTTTAATTTTCTCAAAAACCTCCTCCTCTGCTTTTGGTTGCACTTCAGTCCCACGCTCCTGATCTTCGGGCACCTGGTACGGAGGAGGGAGGGCAGGTCTGAAGACCTTTTCGTGGGTCTGCCCCTGGGCCTGGCCAAACTGGCCATTAACAGGTCGAGGCAGCGGGCCGTGGAGGGGGTCGTTAGGGCCGACTGCCTGCCCCTCTTCCGCGGTTACGTTAGGGCCCGGGTGTCCTTGGAGAAGGAGCACGCGGTGTCCACCAACACCCTGGAGTTGTTCAGGGAGAGGTGGGCGCCGCAGGGAGTGGAGTGCATCATTTCCCCCTCCAACTCTATTTTGATTTAGTCCCTGCCCTCCCCTTCACTGTTTGATCACACAACATTGCCCTTTTTTGTGAAGAGCACTGCTTGTCACTGGCCACTCGGGTGTTTTCCTTTTGAGAGCTGGATCAGTGTGAGTGTGTGCACGTGCAAGGACTCTCCTCCTTGAAGGGGATAAAAAAAAATAAACAGGAGATTCAAAAGCTCCTCACTTCAGGGACTGATTCTGAGCTGGCTGGTCACAGCCAAGTGTACTGAGCACAAGTAAATAAAGAGTGACCTGATGATGGGATACCAGCCAGCGTGCAGATATTTCAGGATGTTTTGTTTTCAGATAGTAACGTGTGCAGTGATTTTGGGAAAAGGGAGTTGGCACTGGACAAAAGAGCTGGATTAGATAATAGGCCTTGCACAATGGACTGAATGGCCTCCTGTTCAGTCATAATTCTGTGATACTGTATAGAGTGTGTGCTCCCTGGGCAACTCCAACTGAGGAATCTACAACACAAAATAGAGTCATGCAGCACAGAAACAGACCCTTTGGTCCAACCAATCCATGCCAACCATAATCCCAAACTCAACTAGTCCTACCTGCCTGCTCCTGGCCCATATCCCTCCAAACCCTTTCCTATAAACATACTGTTTTTTTCCCAGTTGCTCCAAATTGAAAACAAAGGGAGAAAATAATTTTTAAAATGTTTTTCAATTTCTTCTGATTATCTTAACAAAAAAATGTCCTTCACATCATCCCCTAACTTCCACTGGTACTAAAAACAAATCTCTCAATGTTCTGAATTTAGTTTTTAGGAAAGTTTGCTGCAATTATAAATATCCACAGGAGGGAGGGGACTTCTATTTTAAGTTACCTAGCCCCCAATTTTTGTTGTGTGTATAAGTGACAGGAAATGTTGAAAAACCATTTCCTTCCGTTTGCATTAAATTTGAAATGCAGGTCACTTGAAAAGGTTTAGGGTGTTTCTTTAAACAAAAGGAGAGTCCAAGATGAGGAAATAAAGTAAAGGAGAAAAAAAAAAGTCAGGGGATGTAGAAAAGACAGTAAAGTACAGTAATATAATTAGTCATTTGTAAAAAGCACCCGGAATCACGTCTGTGGTAATCCCCCACTTTTAGACTCATAGAGAGGCGGAGTTTATATCTATATATATATATATATATAATTGTCTCCGCCTACATTTGCTGATCTTAATTTTGTGCGATATTCCGGAGAAGGGTATGTGCGTGTGTGGGCTTTGTCCTCAAAAGTAGCAAGAAAGTGTTTCTTTTTTTGGGTGAATGAGAAAAAAATGGCTGATGTCTCAGTCAATTTCAGGGAATTTCGGGCCAGTGACAGAGATGGCAAATTCCAGGATGCAAAGCCTGGGCTGGAAGGCGAGAGACTGGACAGTGGTATCGATTCCATGAAGGAAGCGGACGAGAGCCTGAGCAGTGTCACTGACCAGCTGGTTTACCTGAACGTCGCCAGTGGGAGTGTGGACAGACCACTCCAGAGTTGGACAAAGTTCAGGACTGAAGACGGAGACACGTAAGTTTCAAAGTCGCCTCAACATTGTGTGAAAATGAACTCCAATTCGCTTGGAGGGTTGGGGTGGGGTGGGGGAATCAGGGCTAATGCTTACCTCCAGGCGAGGGAAAGCAACAACGACACGGTCCCCTTTCACCACCCCGTGGTGCTCTGGAGGGTGCAGTTGTTGTTGCAATGCGGGAACTTGGTGCACGGGAAGATCCCACAAGCAGAAAAGCGAGGATGGTCGGATAGATGATCCGCTTTTGCTTGGATACTGGCAGGCAGCAGTGCCAGACAATGTCTGGCAGCACAGGTAGATGGGGGCAAAGACGGCATGTGTTGGAAAAGCTCAGCAGGTCTGTGGGCAGAAATCAGAGTTAACCTTTCGGGGTCTGGTGACCCTTCCTGGGTTCTGAGCAAGGATCACCAGGCTCAAAACGTTAACTCTGATTTTTCTCCACAGAGTGCTGCCAGACTTGCCGAGCTTTTCCAGCAAATGCTTTTACAACTAGATGGGGAGACGGAGTTAATGAATGAGTTTTGGAGAAGGGTCACCCAGCCCCGAAACGTTAATTCTGATTCCTCTCCATGGAGATTTTCCGGCAATTTCTGTTTTGGTTAAGAATTCCGGGCCGGAAGGAGATCCTTCATCCCACCTTGGCTGAAGTAGCCCTTGCCCAATCTTTTTGAATCAATAGGACTCCTCTTTGGAACCAGTCTAACCCAGTTTAGAGAACTCGGATTGAGCCAACCACCCTGCACGTTATCCGCCTCTGACAGCGTGGCACTCCCTTGGCACAGCAACTGGTGCAGTTGGCCCAGACATTTGTGATTGACTGTCCTGAGTGGGAGCAGATCTCATAGACGGGCACTCAAAGTCTAGCCTTTATTCTGGTCAATCTCATTCTGTTCTGACCACTGTTTACTGCACAGAGGGAAAGACCGCTTTGAATAAAATCCAGCAAAGTTTGGAAATGCCATTACTGGCCTGAGCTGGAGTTGCATTTTCAGGAACATATTGGCTCCCTTGCAATAGATCTTGATTCTCTGCCTTGGCCAGGGATTATGTGCGGAATGAAAAGGAGGGATTCAGTCCTTACCGTTTGCCAAGTGCAGGAATGGAGCAGGAAAGAATCTATATGTGGGAGAGAGAGAATGTGAAAGAGACAGAGAGAAGAATGATGCACTTTAATTACATAAGAATGTCAGAAATAGGAGCAGGAGTAGGCCATTCGGCCCATTGAGCTTGCTGTGCCATTCAATAAGATCACGGCTGATCTTTTTGTGGACTCAGCTCCGCTTACCCGCCCGTTCACCATAACCCTTAATTATGAATCAGCTGCTTCACTGGGCAGGGAATTCCACAGATTCACAACCCTTTGGGTGAATAAGTTCCTCCTCAATTCAGTCCTAAATCCGCCTTATTTTGAATCTTCCTGCTTCTATTTTATTCTATCCAGAATCTTTCTTGTTTGTTCTCGGCTATGTGGGCATCACTGCCTAGAGGAGTGTTTGTTGCCCATCTCTAATTGCCCCTTAAGAAGCTGGTATGAGTTGCAAACTTGAGTCGCTGCAGTCCTTGGGGTGCATGAGCATTCACGGTGTTGTTAGGGAGGTAATGACTCAATGACAGTGAAGGAATGGCGAAATATTTCCAAGTCAGGGTGGTGCATATCTTGGAAGGGAACTTGCCGGGGGTGGTGTTCCCATGCATTGTCCGTCCATGTGGTGGACTGAGGTCACAGGTTTGGAAAGTGGGCATTTTGCTACACTTCCCTGGTTAGTGACCAAGGAAGGAAAAACCAGGCTGATTCCCTCTCACACATCACTAAACAGGGACTGTACGGCTCCCATTTAGTAACAACATCTGCCACATTAACACTGTCACCATCTAAACACATGATTGCTTCCGGTTGTCTGTCTTTTGGTGTTCCATTTCTAGCTAACCAAAAAAACCCCATTTTTTACCTAATAATTAGGACAAATGTGCTCCAGCTAAGGCCTTTACAATGCTGAACAACCACTAAGACAGGGGCTGTTTTCTCTCAAGTAAAGACGGAGGACTAAGCTCAGATTGAGTGCATTAAAAATAATGAATGAGTGGGAGATGGCCAAAGAAAGTGTTTCTCCTTGTTGGGACAGTAGAACCAGGGGCTGTAAATTTGAGTTATCAATTCAATCGAGTATACAAGAGAAACGTCTTTACTTGGAGAGTGGGGACAATGTGGAACTCACTCCCTTGAGGAGGGGAATAGCCGAAATGCAGAGGGGATAAAAGCAGAAAGTGCTGGAGAAACTGAGCAGGTCTGGCAGCATCTGTGGAGGGAAAGCAGAGTTAATGTTTCAAATTTGATATGATGTCTTCAGAACTGAGTTCCCGCTGAGTTACTCATGTAATTTCTTTTAGATTTTCACAATCTGCAGCATTTTGCATTTATTTGTGCCTTTAAGGAGAAGCAGGGAGAGGGAGAAAAGGTTAACGTGATAAACAGGAAGGGGTGAGCTGAAGGATGACAACAGGAAACCCGTGTGTAGTTTAAATATCAGCATGGACTCATTGACCTGTTTCCAAGATTATCCCACTTCTCTTGTACTTCAAAATCTCCCATTTCCTGTTGGTAAAAGTCCCTGTGTTTCTTGATAAAGTCCATGGAAATTCCATTTGAGGAAATGTTGGTAAAATACCTCCAGCTCTCTTGAGTATTCCTTACCTGGCTTATCACTGGGGTTGGAGCTGTGAAAATAGAGATGATCTATTCTAGTACAAATCAAGTGTAACACAACTCCCTTTGATGTGAGAATTTAAGTTAAAAATCACAACCTGACGAAGGAGCAGCGCTCCGAAAGCCAGAAGTTCCAATAAATCTGTTGGACTATACCCTGGAGTTGTGTGATTTTTAACTTTGTCCACACCCCTGTCCAATACCGGTTCCTCCTCATCGTGAGAATTCAAATTATTATTTCTTTTTGCTAAGCTACACCATTAACTAAATATTTGGTTAGGCTGCTATGGCAGGTGAATAACTTTGCTTAATGTTTAGACTGTTGTTTTTGGTCATGTGTTGGCACCGTCCATCCATTCTGACTCAGACTCGCTAACTCAGCATAAGATTAATGAAGAGTGACTTTGAGCCATTCCTGTTTTGAACCGGCTCGGTTTCGAAGCAGAGGCCGGGGAAACCCAGGTGGAAATGCCTCGACAGGAATGCATACAGCCTTGGAGGTGGAAACGAGAAAAACTTCGCCTTTCACCATCACACTCTGAGAGGACTCAGAATGAGTGGTACAGAAGTGAAACACTCCCCGAGCTTGGACGAAATGACTCACCTGTTCACTTGCTAGCTTCAATGAGCTTTGAGAGGATGTGCATTTTGGTGACCACTAAATCTGCACCAACAAATTTTAAAATTAGCAAAAGGACAGTGTGCAATCCTCTAGACTGCCTCCAATATTAAGCCAAAATCTAAGGATACTTAGCTAAAGTTGACAAAGTATTAGGATGGATGACAGTAGATTTGGTAAAAAGCAGAGGTTGTAATGGAGGAAACATCTATTTGCATTTGTGTTCAATGTGGGGAAAAATTCCCAAGGTGTCTCCTAGGCATCCAAATGCTTGAATAAAGAGGTGGGGACATCTAAAAAAAGGAGAGAGAAGCAGGAAGATTTAGGGAGAGAATTCAGTGTCAGAGCCTAGGAGACTAAAGGCGTGGTCATCAGTAGTGGAGGGTGAGGAAATCAAGGACATGCTTAAGAGGTATTTTCTTGCTAATGTTCAAATTATGCCCTTTGCTCTGGAATCCCCTCCTGGTATCTCTCCAATTCTCTTTCCTCCCTTACAACCTATGTCGTTTACCAAACGTATTGTCATCCATCCTAATATCTCCTCAGATTTAGCTAAGAATCCTTAGGTTTTGGCTTAATATACAAGCACTGGAGGCAGTCTAGAGAAGGTTTATTAGGTTGGTCCTGAGTATAGAGGAGATGTTGGGTCATACTCATTAGAATTGAGAAAAAAATGATAGGTGTCCTTATTGAAACATAAGACGCTTGGGGGACTTGACAGGGTAGAAGCAGTAAGGTTGCTTCCCTTTGTGGGAGAGCTGCGGACCACAGGATAAGGGATCACCCATTTAAAACGTAGGTAAGGATAGTGGATAGTGTATCTGTGGAATTCTTTACCACTGATGGCTGACAAGGCTGGGTCATTGAGTATATTCAAGGCTGAGATAGATTTTTAATCAGTAAGGGTATCAATGATTATGCAGGAAAGTGGAGTCAAGAATTGAGATCAGATTAACCATGATCTCATTGAATGCCATAGCAGGCTCAATGGACTCAAGATTAGAGTGGAGCTGGAAAAGTACAGCAGGTCAGGTAGCATCCGAGGAGCAGGAAAATCAACGTTTCGGGCAAAAGTTCCTGATGAAGGGCTTTTGTCCGAAACGTCGATTTTCCTGCTCCTCGGATGCTGCCTGACCTGCTGTGCTTTTCCAGAACCACTCTAATCTTGACTCTAATCTCCAGCACCTGCAGTACCCACTTCTGCCTAGACTCGATGGACTGAATGGCCTATTTCAGCTCCTACATCTTTGGCCTTATAGTGTCAAATTTTATTTGATAATAATTAGAAAGTGCCTCACAGCTAATAAGATACTATGCAAATACACGTTGATGCCAAATATTGCCCTAGAACAAACCCTGGAACTTTCTTGTCATAGTTAAAAGTGATATATAAGTGCAAGTTGTTGTTGTTTGGATGTGGAAGGAAATTGGATAAGAAGGAAGCAAAACTCTGGATGTAAATGTGTTCTGTTTTTGACTTCCCTTCCCCTCTTATTGAAAAGGTTGGTTCATTTCCAGTAAGAATGATTCTTGGAATTCCCCGCTTAAAGATGATGCATCAATATTTTGCTTGTGCTTTAATTGTACGACTGCCAGTTAATGTGGAAACTGTTACTCAATTCCAAAGTGGGACTTGAGTTTAGGCAGGCTGCATTTTCTCAGGAAATTTGCACTCTGCACTATTTCACCCTGTTCACCTTTATTAACCTCTCTCATCTCTCTCTCTCTCTGTGTCCTTCCTCTTTTCTCCCAGGTTCCTCCATCTGGCAATTCTGCACCAGCGCCCTGACATTGCCAGTTTCCTCTTGCGGTCTGAACCATCCGTTATTGACATCCGCAACAAGTCCCGACAGGTGAGTCTCCCTTTTGTCCTTCCTCCCATGTCTAGTTGAAAATGGCGATAACAAGGGACATTGGGAGAAAGGAAGGCCAGCCTGTGCTTTCATAACTCAGAACATAACATTGGCCGATAGATGCGTTTCTGTGATTGGACACCAATTGCTGAATAATGACGAGTGTGCCAATTTGAGATTATCGCATGGGTGTGCAGTGGAGTTTACTTACACTTTGTGGGAGCAAGTTACTGCAGATGCTGGAATCTGCACTGAAAACAAAAAAATCCTGGAATCACAGCAGGTCGTGCTGCATCCATGGAGAGAGAGAGAGCAAGCTAATGTTTTGGGCTTCAGAGCTGAAGTGAAATGTGGAGAGGGCAACATTAATGCAATATTTGATGAGGGGGTGGTGGGTGGTGTTGAGGGGAGAGGGGGTGGAGTGCCAGGCGAGAAAGGATTTTGATTGTTTAGATTAAGTGATTGGAATGTGAGTGTGGCAGAACAATGGTGTGTCCAGACTGGAAAGAGCAGGTAATCCCACTGGAGTAGGGGGGAAGGGAGAGAAAACATGGTGACACAAAATGTGACAAGTGAAACTAAAAGAAACAGATGGAATGAGAGTGGATTCACAACTCAATATTAAGTCTATAAAATGCCTGGTGTGAAGATGTGATGTTGTTCCTCTCTTACTTACATGTTGCTGGATGTTCCATACAGTAATAGGTAGGACCTTGTATTCAGAAAGTCCATCTCCACACATCCTTCCTCTCTCAGCCAATCAGTGTCTAGTTCGAGGGCAATAAGGGATTGTCAACAAAGGCTAGTCAGTGTTAATCCGTAATCTGTCAGTTCCTATCTTCCGGAGACTTACTCGCTTTATCTTTGCTCCTGTGGCAATGGAGAATCAGTCGTTGATTTCTCTGAAGGTTTCACAGTTTTTATTTATTTCCTCACCCTTTTCCAGAGCCCTTTGCATTTGTCAGTGATCATGAGGATGCCAGGAGTGACCAGGGAGCTGGCACAGACTGGGGCGGACCTGGAGAGTTTAGACAGCTTCGGGAATACCCCGTTGCACCTGGCCTGCGAGCAGAGGGACCTGGACTGCGTTGATGCACTCCTCGATCCAATGGGCACCAGCAACATCACCCAACAGCGCCAAGCACAGGATCTGGAATGGCGTAATTACTGCGGTAATTTCTTTGCTCACTTGGTTTGCCCACTGACCTAGGAAAAAAGTGAGGACGGCAGATGCTGCAGATCAGAGTCGAAGAATGTGCTGCTGGAAAAGCACAGCTGGTCAGGCAGCATCCGAGGAGCAGCAGAGTCAACATTAAAGGGTATATGCTCGAAACATTGATTCGCCTGCTCCTCGGATGCTGCCTGAACGGGTGTGCTTTTCCAACACCACACTCTTTGACTCGCCCACTAACCCAGCTGAACATGTTACAGCAATGCATGAGTAACGCCATGATAAGGCTTAATGACCATCCTCCTTTCTCACCAGCTCTCTCCCACTTGCATAGTCTTGGTCTCTATACGATTGGAAGGGCCTACAGCGTGGGTGCCACCAAGCTGCATGGGTGTGCACAGCGAAGGGTTTTATCCAGACCTGATTCTGCAATGAAATAATCCATTTGAGCAGCCATGCATTTCAAGGAGCCCAATGCAAATAAATGAACTGTGCACAGCAACTAAATCTTAAAGGGAATTTAACATGGCAACACTGGAGAAAGTGCAAGTACAAAGAGATGGTGATATAGTGGGAATGTCACTGAATGAGTAACCTAGGTCATAGACTCCCTACAGTATGGGAGCAGGCCATTTGCCCCATCGAGTCTCCACTGACCCCCTCTAGAGCATCCCACCCAGACACAATCCTTCTCCCCCATTCCTGTAACCCTGCATTTCCCATGGCCAATCCACCTAGCCTGCACAGCCCTAGATGCTATGGGCAATTTATCATAGCCAATACACCCTAACCCATACATCTTTGGACTGTGGGAGGAAACCAGAGCACCAGTAGGAAACCCACGCGGACATGGGAAGAATGTGTAAACTCAATACAGACAGTTACCCAAGGATGGAATCGAACCCAGGTCCCTTAGCACTGTGAGGCAGTAATGCTAACCACTGAGCCACCGCACTGCTTAGGTCAAGGCTAATGCAATGAAATCATGGGTTCAAGTCCCATCATAGCATCTGGTGGAGTTAAAATTCAATTAATAAAATCTAGAGTTAAAATCTAGTCTCAGTAAGGATGACTGTGAATCAATCATTATTGGAAAAACCCCTGTGGTTCACTAATGTGCTTTAGGGAAGGAATCTGCCATCCTTACCTGGTCTGGCCTACATGTGACTCCAGACCCAGACAATGTGGTTGACTCTTAACTGCCCTCTGAAACAGTTGAACAAATCACTCAGTTCATAGGATGGGTGACAAATCCTGCCCATGCCAGTGGACACAATCATCCCATGAATGAGTAAGCTGAGGAATTGTAGCTGTTGGGAGGATTACATAGGTTTGGTTATTTCTCTATGGAATATAGAGAATACCAGCTGGAGGTTTATAGTATGTGTTGGACAGTGGAGAGAATGTTTCTGCTTAAGGGAAATTCCAAAACTGGGAGGCAAACATTTAAGGCAGTCATTGTTAAATACTCTGTGGAAATAATGAGAAACCTCTATACTCAAAGAATGGTTGGAATGTGATAGAGGCAAATGGATTGGATGCATTCAAAAGTGAAACCAGAGAACCTCATGAAAGAAAAAGTGATAAAATGAGCTGTTAAGGTCTGAGATGAGAAGGGTGGAATGGGAGGTGAATTGTATGGGGCATAAACATCAGGACAAAAACCTTGGATTAAATGACCTTATTCTGCAACAGACATTCTGTGTAAATCCATGACTCCTTGCTGGTGTGTATAATAGTTCTGGGATATGATGAAGTTAGGGATTGGGATAGGTAGTGTTTGCTCTTCACTTGCCCACCCAGCCTACTGTTCCTCATGTCTGATCCTATACAGTGTTCAGACTATTCAACAGTAGGAGCATCACATTCAAGTCTGATCCTCTCCTTGCCTGAGTTGTGCATGGCGGGAAACACACTTGCTGTTATCATAAAATCCATACAGTGTGGAAACAGGCCATTCGACCCAACAAGGCCACACCGACCCTCTGAAGAGTAATCCAACCAGACCCATTCACTTACCCTATTACTCTACATTTACCCCTAACTAAGGCACCTAGCCTGCACATCCCTGAACACTATGGACAATTTAGTATGGCCAACACACCTAACCTGCACATCTTTGGACTGTGGGAGCAAAGAACAGCATTCGGAGGAAACCCATGCAGACACAGAGAGAATGTGAGAACAGACAGTCGCCCAAGGCTGGAATTCAATCTGGATCCCTGGTGCTGTGAGGCAGCAGTGCTAACAACTGAGCCACCGTGCTGCCCATAGGTAATCATCAGGCAACTCAACTTAACTCTCCTTGAGGCACTGAGACCAAGTGAATGCCCAGATTGAGTTCATTCACTCAGCACAACCTAGGGAAGTAACATCCTGACCTGGAGTTTCGATCTTGCTCATTGGGGAATTTGTAGACAGGAGCAAGGCTTGACCGTACCTCATGTGAGTTGAGTATTAAACACTGATTTTTTTCCACCACAGGTCACACATGTCTTCACATCGCAGCAATGAAAGGAGACTGTGAAACAGTGGCGCGATTGCTAGCTTCAGGAGCCAACATTAATGCTCAGGTAAGACCCTACTCACTTGAGTTAGAAGAATGAGAGGTGATCTCATTGAAACATACAGGATTCTGTTGGGGCTTGACGGGGTAAATGCTGAAAGGATATTTCCCTCGTGGGAAGGTCTAGGACCAGAGGGCATAATCTCAGAATAAAGGGGTGCAAATTTAAGACTGAGATGAGAAGGAAGTTCTTCTCTGGAGTCTTTGGAACTCCTTGCCAACAGAGAGCTGTGGGGGCAGAGTTCTTGTGTATATTTAAGGCTGAGATAGATAGATTCTTGATCAGTAAAGAAAACGCAGGAGAGTGGATGTGAGGAATGTCAGGTCAGCCATTGATGCTATTGAACAGTAGAGGAGGCTCAAGGGGCCAAGTGGTCTACTCCTGCTCCTATTTCTTATAATCTTATAGGTACGTTTCCCACTCACCTTCCAAGCTGTGGTGGTGTTACAGATCAAAGCCTCAGAGGATCCAAATTGATGTCGACTCATTAACTTTTTTATGTGCATATTGTCGACTGGAGCTAGAGATAGTGATGGGAGAGGCTCCAATGTCTTTTACATCACACAGTTGAACAGGAATCTGTCCTGCTCTTACTAGCCGCCATTGGTGTGCATTGGAAGGATTTACACAGACACGCCTTTCTTGGCCATGATGTTGTGGAGTGGGATTTGAACCCAGGACTTTTGGATCAAGTTTAGGGACAGTACACACTGTGCCACAATAGCTCATATGAGTGTGTGTGTTACCTACACAATACTATGGGTTACAGTCAATCCTTCTGGAAAAATTAATACTTTGTTTATTGTTCTTGAGGGTATGGGCATCACTGACAAGGTCAGGGTCCCATCCCTAATTGCCCTTGAACTGAGTGGCTCTCTAAGTCATTTCAGAGGGCAGTTAAGAGTCAACCACATTGCTGTGGATCTGGAGTCTGGATTGAAAGGTCACAAACATTGTCGCTATGCTATTGTCCCCGTTTCTATAGCACCTAGTACAACTTCAGAACATTCCGATTAAGAATTTTTTTTCAAGTTTGTGCAGTCACTGTTGAAATGTAGAAAACCTGGCAGCCAGCTGGTGCACAACAAGCTGTGACACAGAATAATGAGCGAGAATGAGCAGATTGTTCATTTGCAGGCAGAGCTTTGACCTCCTGGGGAATCGAGGAATGTGGGGAGAGGATCAGAGACGGAGTTGAAGTCCCGAGATCAGCCGTGATTGTACTAAATGCCAAAGCGAACACGAGGGGCTGAGTGGTCTACTCCTGCTCCTATTCCTTTCATTCTTAAATAGGTTGAGGGATAAATTTTGGCACTAAGACATTGGGGAGAACTCCTCTCATCATCAGGATGGTAACTGCCTTTTCAAGGGCAGGCCATTTTACACTTAGCAAGATCCCACAAAACATTCTGGCCTCGTGAGGTGCTGATTGTAGGTTGAGGTGGAAGGGATCAAATTGGAGGAAAGTTTTTTTTTTAATGTCCTTTTGAATTGTACTTGGAATAAGCCGTGACCTTGTCCCTGTGGCTGTGCTGACAGGAACCAAACAGTGGGAGGACACCCCTGCACCTGGCGGTGGAGTTTCAGCATCGGGAGGTGGTTCAGCTCCTCATTGAGCGGGGCGTGGATGTCAACCGGTTAATGTACAACAGCTGCACGGCCTTCCACCTGACAGCAGGCCGGCCGGACCTCCAGATCCGGGAGCAGCTTTCTCAGCTCACCAACTCCTCGATGATCCCGCTGTATGAGTCCTCTGATTCCGAGTCTGAGCCAGAGTGGGACGCCCGGTCAGACTGCGAGGTGAGCCTCTCTACCGCGGGTTCGCAAAAAAACATGCGTCTGCATGAGGCAAGCGTCGGGAGAGGGCAAATCAGAGCAGTGGGAGGCCATTCAGCATCTCCTGTCTCAGGCCAGCTCTGCCATTCAATTAGATCATGGCTGACATGGCTCCCACTTCAGAGAGCAAGCGTAATAAGGTATTGCATTTTTATGTCGCCATTCACAATCTTGGGAAGTTCCAAAGTATTTTGTGGGATGTAAGGTACCTTGAGATGTCCTTAGGTCATGTGAGGCAAGAAATATATGCAAGCCTTTCTGTCTTTCAAAGTCCCTTATAGCCATTGAAGCACTTTTGAAGTGACCTTTGTAATGAATGGAAACAGGCAGACAAGATGATGACAGCAAAATCTCACAAATGGCAATTTGGAGACAACCAGATTGAAGTTGTTGTGGTGTTACTTGAGGGTCATTGGCTCCAGGTGACCAGGGAGAACTCCAATGATCTTCCTTGAAAGGGCAACTGTGGGATTTTTAACACCACCTCAGACGGCATACACGGCCTCAGTTTTACACCTCAGCCTAAAGACAGTGCCTACTGCAATACAACACACCCAGTGCTAGCAGTGGTGGGTCGGGCCTAAATGTTGTGCTTAATTTTCTTGTGAGTACAAGCATTGGGTGAAGGTGAGGTGGGACAAACCTACAATGCACAGTCAGGACCTCAACCACAGATTGAATCTTAACAATCTGCCCCAACCATATCCAGACCTCTTCAATTTCCGACTTGGAGATTTGTCATAGTTCGACTATCTTGGGTCTAAATAAGATCCATTCTGGCTATTGTTACCACAGCGCAGGATCAATTCTAAATTAGAACATCCAGATTCTTGTTCTAGCAGCTTAACTTATGTAGAAGTTAAGACTTGGAATTAGCTCTCTCTAACTAATTGAATAACTAACTGACTGATGAGTTGCCAAGTCAGTGATGAGTGAGGGTGTTTGAGAGATCAGAAAAGATACATGAGATTGTTTCCAGGGATGAGGGACTTATACTTCCCAACTGCAAAGTTGCTCAGAGAGTCTGCACACAGCGATTTGTCAATTAGAGACAACATAGGAAGGACTTAACCTGGATAGATTGGGTCTATCCTCCTTGGAAATGAGAAGGGTCAGAGCAGATTTGATCAAGGTATTCAAATTCATGAGAGAACTGGAAAAAAGTAGACAGAGAGAAACTGGTCCCATTGGTAGAAGAATCGAGAACGGGATGACACGGGAGATTGACAAATGAATTGATGGCCATATGAGGAAAATAATCCTTACACAGAGAGTGGATAGGATTTAGGATGCATCCCCGAAGAGTGTGCTGGGGGTAGACGCAAAGGAAGGGAAAGGACATTACGTGAGTTGCGCCTGCAGAGAGCTGGGACAGACTAGATGGGGTAAAAACCCTCCTACACGAAACCATCCTGTGATCATAGGGATTTCCCCTTTCACATGACCATGGCACACAGTGTTAAGTGGCCAGTAAGGGCGAAACATTTGGACAGTCCCTCATTTCAGCTCAAATGTAAGGACTAGCCACTTGGTTGAGGTGCCGAAAGAAGCATTTGTGGAATGTGAAAAAGGGAAGTGGCCATTCAGCCCCTCAAGCTTGTTCTGCACATATTTAATACCATTTAGCCACCTTGATTCTATAATCCTTCATACTCTTACCTGATAAAAACTAGAACAGTAGCTATAGCATCCTCAGGGGAGGAAGAAAATACAGGGCAAGAATGGTAAGAAAACATACTGATCCTTCTTCCTTTCTTACAGATGCCTCTAGACTACGATGATCTTCAAATCAGAGGCCATTCCCTCCATTGATCACTGAAGACACTCAAAGCTGATCATCAACTTATGTTCCAACTGAAACAATGATTGTGTTATTGAAGAGGAACTTACAAACAGAGTATACGTACAGCAGTGACCTTTCCTCACCCCATGGCCCACAGACCGACCCCATCCTTCCATAGATCCTCGGGAGATCTAGCCACTTGGAGGATGAGTCACCATAAGTCGGGATGCTGACTGTATCATGTGGAGCTCACTGTAACTTAAAAAACCAGCACTTTGCGAGATACTGTTGAAAATGTTAGTGGAAAATGAGGAAACTGGGGAATGTGAAGGACCAGCCCGGGCAGTAATGGGATGGGAGCTTACACATGAACTTAGGAACTAGAGGACAGAAATACTGGGACATTCCCCCTTGCCCTTGCTTCTCACAGTCAGGACAGGAGCAAGAGAAGCATGTTAACTTCATTTAGCTTATTGCTAATATGTCGTGGGGAATGGGACATCATCTCTTTGTTCCCACTTGTCCTGGCTGAAGCTATGAACCATTGACCAGTGGTGACTCCTGCCTAACTCATGACATACACATGGTTTGAGAAATAACCCCATGGGAGGGGGCTGGGCCATTTATTTTTTAGTATCACTGAACTCAAAGTTTAGTCTATACACATAAACTGATGAGAAGAGAGACTGTTACCTGGGGGTGCTTTAACTCCAGCCAGGCCCACCTAGGGGGCCCCTAGGTTGAGTGAGAGATTGCACTGCGACATGGTATGAATGCAAGGCCAACATTACTGGATGGTGCAAAAATCCAGAAGGTATCTTGTCGTCGATGGGTTCAAATCTCATCTTGAGATCACACCCTTTGCTGTTGACTTGAGAGGGAGATAGTACAGGAACTGAAGCTGAAATGCCTGAACCCAGTTTCTCCTCGGCCTATGATGCTAAGCTCCCCTCTCACCTGAGGATCTCTCAATAGGAAGCACTGCTCAGGCTAGGGGTGAGCCCCACAGCGAGTGGGACTGAAGCCTGAATGACAATGACATAGCTTCACTTTGTTAACTTCTTCCCGAGAGTTTAACTTCATGGTGGATAGGCAGGGGACAGATGCAGTGACAATCTCAATGTTATGGCAACATTAATTATACCAGTTCTCCCAAATGTCATGTCAAACCCACCAATGTGCTCATGGACCTTATTGTGGTCTTGTTTCACATAGGCCCTTTTGCAATAAATCATTGAGTTGGTGCTATGCCAGGTTCTTTGTGCAAACTCTCCCCTCTGGATCACTATCAACTCTGAATACCCACATGTACATCGCATTTGGCAAATTGCTTCAACAGCTGATCACGGGCAGAATGGATACAAATCCTTTCATTCATATCCTGGGTATTGAGGATTGGGATGAACTAATAACTCACTGTGGACTTGTACCTGACCATACCAAGTAGATATTGTGGATTATGTAAACATTTATGGAGAAAGGGATGATGTTTTGATGTATCTTTATTTGTATTTATGATGCCAATTTCAGGCACTGTCACTGACAGTGGCAGAAATCAAGAGTGCCACCCCTAGCAGAGGCCCCTGGCTTTTTGACCTGAGCACAGCAGTCCAGGTCTCGACCCTAGCATTGTAGGCCCTATGGAGTGCCAGGGTCCATTAGTGGACTCTGATATACCCTCCTTGTACCTATCCCTCCTGGTTGGTGTAAATTCATGTTCAGATGGTAGAATGGAATGGGCAATGGTAAATTGGACAAGCATTGTACCCAAAAATGAATTTGGACCCTATTGTATCCGAGCTGCAGCAAATGCCAATTGACTACCTATAGCTCTAACATGTTGGGACTACAGAAGAAATGGTGGTATTCCATCTAGCCTTCCCTACAATTGAAATCTTGACCAGGTGTTTTCCACTCTGCACTATATAAATATGTTTCTTTCAGGAGTGGCAAGCTACTGGAGGTAAACCTAGGGACAAATAAGTGGGGGTGTAAAACGAGGCTAGGGATTTCAACATGCACCCGTGAAGCAACAGAACGAAGCCAGGAGGTGACAAAGACCCAGTGTTATCAAGATTCTTGCCATCTGTATGATAGAATCACTCTCACTCCCAGGCAGGATGGGAGCCAGGGTCCTCTTGAAAGCGCAAAGTGTTAGAGCTAGGGGTCACCTCCCCACCCAAACTAGAGGAGACAATATTTTGCAAATCTTCATTTCAACCGTTGAGAGTGCTGAAGGAACAAGATAGGATGGGAGAAAGATTGATGCAATAACATGGGGAAAATAATCTAACACCATATTCATAATTTCCCCAATTCGAGAAAGAAGGGTATTGGTGAGCCATGCCCATGTAATTAGCTGAAATACTTTATTCTGTTGCTGCTTTTTGGAATGTTTTAAGTTGTGTGGGAAGTGACTTGTTTCATACACATTTGTATATAATGTCTTATAAAATTTATTTTTTTACAATAAATAATATTGAAAAATGACCAACAAATATCTGGTTTCATGTTATGATGTCAAGAGAAGTTTTAAATGTCTCACGCAATGTCAGAAGTCACACGATACTAGGTTATAGTCCGTTGGGTTTATATGAATTCACAATCTTTCAGAGCACTGCTCCTTCATCAGGTGAAGTATCAGCACTCCAAAAGCTTATGATTTCAAATAAACCTATCAGACTATAACCTGGTGTCATGTGACTTCTGACTTTGTTCACACCAGTTCAATGCCGGCACGTCGACATCACACAATGTGGGTATTTATGGTCCACCCTTCATTACCCTTGAACCGAGTGGCTTGCAAGGGTCATGACAGAGGGCATATAAGCATCAACCACATTGTTGTGGGTCTGGAGTCACATGTAGGTCACACAGGAAAAGGATGACCAAATCCCTTCCTTAAAGGACTTAGTGAATCAGATGGGTTTTATTACGACCAAAATAAAAGCAAATTACTGCGGATGCTGGAATCTGAAACCAAAAGAGAAAATGCTGGAAAATCTCAGCAGGTCTGACAGCACTGTATGGAGAGAAAAGAGCTGACGTTTCGAGTCTAACTGAGCCTTTGTCAAAGAGTCGAAACTTCAGCTCTTTTCTCTCCTTACAGGTGCTGCCAGACCTGCTGAGATTTTCCAGCATTTTCTCTTTTGGTTTGTTATGATCAATGATGGTTATCATGCGCACCATCGCTGATGGTGTATTTTATACTCCAGATTTGTTAAGGAATTTGAAACTGATGCAGTGGGATTTAAATCCATGCCTCCTGGTCAACAGCCTGTCATCTCTGGCACCACCACCTTAATGCTGTTCCTCACCCCACTCCACCCTTTGATTCTTAAACTAGTTGGGTGTGAGGTTGATGGCTGAAGGGTGGGATTTCCTTCTTAACAACCTTCCTCATCTCAGTTCCACCTTCCTGTTCCCAAATTGATTGGTGCGTGGGTTATGATAAGAAGTGACATGCCCCCTTATAATAACAACACTGGGGAAGGTTCCTTCCAAGGGACTACAGGAGTCGGACCTGTGAGTAGGTCAACTCAGCCTAAGCTTTCATCTTGGACTTCAACTTAGACTTTTCGGAATCTGTGTCTTTTACGATATCTCTGAAAAATATCAAGGACAACATAACCTTGTTAAAGGAGCAGCATCATCACAAGTTGTTAATTCCTCATTTTAATACCAATTTCATTTCATTTGTTTTTGGCTGCTGCATCAAGAAAACTTTGTTGCTTAATCTCACCTGCCCCCCTCCTGATCGCAGAGCTTTTTCTCGTTTTGTTTGTTTATCCTTTCATGGGATGTAGGTGTCAAGTGCTTCCCGTCCCTAATTGGCCCTTAAACAGAGTGGTGTCCAAGGCCATTTCAAAGGGCAATTAAAAGTCAGCCGTATCACATGTAGGTCCAGATGGGGTAAAGATGGCCAATTTGCTTTCCCAAAGGGCATTAGTGAACCTGACTGGTTTTTACAACTGTTGATGGTTGTCATGGTCACCATCACTAAGACTAGTTTTCAGTTCCGGGTTTAATGATTGAATTTAACTTCCATCAGCTGTTATGATGGGATTTGAACCTGTGTCCCCAGAGCTTAGGGCCCACAGATTATTACCCATGGATAGTATCACAATGTCACCATTTTGTACTTCCTGCCCCTTCTCACCATCATCTCCCGCTGACTTAAAAACCCTTAGACTTCTATCTCTCCGCAGTTCTGATGAAAGGTCATCAACCTAAAATGTTAACTCCATTTCACTGACGCTGCCTGACCACCTGTGATTTCTAGCCTTTTTTCCCCCTTTCTATCATATCTCCAGCATCCATGATGTTTTGGTTTTGTGTTCATTCAGGAGAAAATGAGGACTGCAGATGCTGAAGATCAGAGTTGAGAGTATGGTGCTGCAAAAGCACAGCAGGTCAGGCAGCATGCACGAAACGTCGATTCTCCTGCTCCTCGAATGCTGCCTGACCTGCTGTGCTTTTGCAGCACCATACTCTCTACTTCATTTAGATAGTGTCTGTACTGGAATGAAATATCCAAGCAGGCTTCAGAGGAACAACATGAGAATAAATGGGACACAGAGCCACACCAGGAGATATTTGGACAGATGACCAGAAGCTTGGTGAAGTTTTAAGGAGCATCTTAATCAATAACAAGAAAATAATGAATTAGGCGTGGGGAAAAAGCTATTCAGCCCCTCTAGCCTGATCTGCCATCCAATAAGATTGTGGTTGATCTGATTGTGACCTCAGCCATCCACTTTGGATCATTTCTGAAAACCACTGATCCCTTTGTTAGGTAAGTATCTATTCACATCTGCCTTAAAAATATATTCAATGACGTTGCCTCCACTGCTATCTGGCGATGTGAGTTCCAAAAATTCAATACTCTTTGAAAGAAAAGATTTCTCCTCATTTTCGTTTTAACCATTTGGATACAGAACTGGCTCAAAGGTAGAAGACAGAGGGTGGTGGTGGAGGGTTGTTTTTCAGACTGGAGGCCTGTGACCAGTGGGGTGCCACAAGGATCGGTGCTGGGTCCACTATTTTATCACTTATGTAAATGATTTGGATGTGAGCATAAGAGATATGGTTAGTAAGTTTGCAGATTACACCAAAATTGGAGGTGTAGTGGACAACAAAGAAGGTTATCTCAGATTACAATAGGATCTTGATCAGATGGGCCAATGGGCTGAGAACTGGCAGATGGAATTTAATTTAGATAAATGTGAGGTGCTGCATTTTGGGAAAGCAAATCTTAGCAGGACTTATACACTTAATGGTAAGGTCTTTGGGAGTGTTGTTGAACAAAGAGATCTTGGAGTGCAGGTTCATAGCTCCTTCAAAGTGGAGTGTCAGGTAGATATGATAGTGAAGAAGGCGTTTGGTATGCTTTCCTTTATTGGTCAGAGTATTGAGTACAGGAGTTGGCAGGTCATGTTGCGTCTGTACAGGACATTGGTGAGGCCACTGGTGGAATATTGAGTGCAATCCTGGTCTCCTTCCTATCGGAAAGATGTTGTGAAACTTGAAAGGGTTCAGAAAAGATTTACAACCCTGTTGCCCGGGTTGGAGGATTTGAGCTATAAGGAGAGGTTGAATAGGCTAGGGCTGTTTTCCCTGAGCGTCGGAGGCTGAGGGATGACCTTATAGAGGTCATGAGGGGCATGCATAGGAAAAATAGACAAAGTATTTTTCCCTGGGGTGGGGGAGTACAAAACTAGAGGGCATAGGTTTAGGGTGAGAGGGGAAAGATATAAAAGAGACCTAAGGGACAACTTTTTCACACAGAGGGTGATGCAGGTGTGGAATGAGCTGCCACAGGAAGTGGTGGAGGCAAGTACAATTGCAACATTTAAAAGGCATCTGGATGGGTATGTGAATAGAAAGGATTTGGAGGGATATTGGCCAGGTGCTGGCAGGTGGGACTAGATTGGTTGGGATATCTGGTCGGCAAGGATGAGTTGGACTGAAGAGTCTGTTTCCGTGCTGTACATCTCTATGACTCTATGACTATAAATGTGAGACCTATTATTTTTAAACGGTGTCCATTCATTCCAGTATTACCCAGAAGGGGAAACATCTTCTCAGTATCCACACTTTCAGGATCTTGTAGATTTCAATAAGATCACCTCCCATTTTTCTACACTCCAATAGATGCAGGCCCAGCCTCTACAACCTTCCTTCTTAAGACAAACCTCTTCATCCCAGGAAAGAGGTGAATGACCCTTCTCTGCACTGCTTCCAGTGTAGGGGAGTGAGGTGGAGAGAAAAGGATTTGCAGAACTTTGAACAGGATTTCCCAAAGCAGGGCTCAGGAACCCAAGTCGGGTCATGAGCTGAAACATTGAAATCACGAGATCTAAGGCAGCATGGCCACTAGGGAGCTCTGACAAAGCTATAACAGCTGTGGAGTTATCCTCTCATTCTTACAGTGATCACTCAGGGATCATTGATGATTTTCCAGCCCAAAATGGGGTATCAGAGGGGATAAGTTTGGGAAGATTTGGCTGAGGGCTCAGACGGCTGGGGGCATGCCCACCAATGGTGGAGCAATTAATTGTTTTATTCGAGGTATACGAAAACAACACGATAAATATAGGAATATAGAAAACAGGAGCAGGAGTAGGCCATTTAGCTCATCCAGTCTGCTCCACCATTCAATATGATCACGGCTAAGCATTCAACTTGCTACGCTGAGTCAACTTTTTCCTCATACTCTCTGATTCATTCAGTCCTATGAACTATATCCAGTCTGTCTGGAAAACATTCAGTGTTTTGGCCTCAACTGCTTTCTATGGCAGAATCAGATGAGAGTCTTCTGAGGAAGTCATATCAGACTCGAAGCCATAACTCTGTTTCTCTCACTGCAGAAGCTATGATGTGGAGGTGCCGGTGTTGGGCTGGGGTGGAGAAGGTCAGAAGTCACACGACACTGGGTACTTTACCTGACGAAGGGGCTACACTCAGAAAGCTTATGATTTCCTGTGAGACTATAAACCGGTGTCGTGTGACTTCTGACTTTCTACAGATGCTGCCAGTGCTACTGAGTTTTGCCAGCATTCTCTCTGTTTGTTTCAGTTTTCCAGCATCCAAAGTTTTTGCCTTTATTCCTATGATTTCTGTCCCTGCCCCTCAGTAAATCCTGTTGCTCATTCATCATTAATATGACTGAAAACTGGACTTGCTAAATGTAGCACTTCCTCAGTGGGAGTGTTGGACTGGACTATGGATTCAACTGTCTGCGATGGTGCGTACACCCATGACCTCCTGACTCAGAGGTCAGATAACGACTCTCTACGTGTTCCGTGACACTAGCTCATCGTACATGACATCAAGGAACTCAGAGAAAAGGGACTTAATCTTGCATAATCTTGCAAAATGCTAGAAATGAAATGTATCACTATATTTCACAACTCATTGTCAAGTATGGGTCAGGAATGGGAGTGTCGCATCACAGTACATATAAGCTGAAGGAATTCAGTTTGTACATTTTCTTTGGAATGCAAGATAACCATTATTGCATAAGCTAGTTTTAAGTTATTGTCTATTTTGAGTCCATGAATCATGGCTGGGGAAGGAGTTATTTCACTTTATATCATCAGTGGCTATTGCTATCTGCTGTCAACACAGAACTTTTGCCCTTTTAATGACTCAACCAAGTTACAATGCAGTATCAAGGAACAATGGAGCACAGAAGGATGTCAGAAGTCACAAGTGTATAGGAGTAGGTCCCTGCCAATCGGCACCTCCCCATGCCTCCACTGCCAGTCAATATGATTGCATCCACTCTGACTATGGGCTCAACTCCACTTTTTTGCCAATACCCCAACCCTAAAATGCCCTGGTCGAACAAAATTCTGTCTAATGCAGTCATGAGTATATTCATTGACCCAGCAGGAGAAAGAAAATCAATGTTATTAGGTCTGGTTGTTTTCTCTCACTACTCCTTGTGGGATCTTTCCAGTTCTGAGGAAGGGTCACTTGACTCGAAACGTTAACTCTGATTTCTCTCCACAATTACTGCCAGACCGGCTGAGCTTACGCAATTACTGTTTTTGTCTTATTATTCTAAGCTCCAAAAAGTACAGGTCCAAGCTGCTCAACGATTTCTCATATGACAAATCCCTTCATCCCTGGAAATCAGCCATTCGGTCCATCTTGCTTCTGCTAGCCCTTCAAATGAGCGATCCAATTACACTCACTCCTGTGCTCTTTTGCCATAGCCCTATACTTTGTTTCTCACTTTGTTTAAGTTTTTATTCAATTCACCCGTGAAAGTTCCTACTGAACCTGCTTTACCCTCTCCAGTAGTGTGTTTTAGATCATAATAGTATGCTGCTCAAAAAAAACTCCCCCTTTCTTTCAGTCTGTTTGTGTATGTTTTGTCTCAGTTGGCACCACTTTGCATAAAACCACCGAGAAACGAATGAGCATCCTGCCTTCAAAAAACACCTCAGTGCGATCATTTTATTTCTGAACTTATGTGGGTGCGACATCGAGTGTATCTGCTCTGTGCCGCCCACTCAAAACTGCCTGTACAACTGCAGAGTTTGCAAAAATAAAATTCAGCCCGCCAAATAATCCATCTTCACAAGCCTCCTCTTGTCCACAGTTTGCCTTTTCGACACAGGTGGTGTAAAATGGGTGAGGTAAGGATGTGCTGCTAAGTGGCTGAGGTTGCCTTCACATTACAACTCCCTTCCATTCACTACACCCTGTCACTCAGTGGAGCTATGCAAACTGGATATGATGCAGGTTTTATGGACTGATGAGAATAACCCATGACAACTACCACCTAGAAGGACAAAGTCAACAGGCATATGGGAAGACCATTCCCTGATAAAATTCTCCAACAAATCACCCCAACTTGGACATATATCATCATTCTTCACTGTCTCTGGCTCCGAATTCCTGGAAGTCCCTCCCTAACAGCATCGTGGGTGACCCTACACCAAATGGACTGCAGTGGGGGTTCACGAAGATAACTCACCATCACCATCTTCTCCACGCCAAATTCGGATGGGAAATAAACACTGGCCTTGGCAGTGACGTCAACATGCTGTGAATCAATTTAAAAAATACAGAACTTAAAAATACAGAACTTAGAAAAATTGGCAAAAATGGCTCATTGTTTATGTGCCCTACGCGAATCTCCCCAACCTTATCGACATATCTTTCCATTCTTTTCTCCCTCTTGTGTTTATACAGCTTCCCACTTCTGTGTCTGTCTCTTCAACTACTCCATGTGGGAGTGTGATCCATGTTCTTACCAGAAACATCAACTTCTCCACCTCCTGATGCTGCCTGGCTTGCTCTGTTCTTCCAGCATCCTGCCTGTCTACTCACCACTATGTGGTCAGATTAAACTCCTAATTGGATTCATTTGTGACTATAATTTATACAGTCACCCTGTGAGACCCCAGCGCTCCTTCAAATCCTGCCTCTTGAACATCCTTCTGATTACCAGCATCAGTGTTAGTGTCTTCAACTGCCTGGACTTCTAAGCTCTGGAATACCCTCACTAAATCTCTTTGCCTCTCACCCTTCCTTTAAGATGCATTTCACCTATCTCTCTGACCAAAATTTGGCCATCTCACTGACTTTAAGTAGTTCAATATCAAGTGTTTTTATTAATTGCCTTTGGCATGTATTATCAACTTAAAAGCTATATACATACTCATGGTTGTTGCATTGTTAATGTTATTCTATCTACATTTAGCCTATCGAAACTCATTTATAATTTGAAAGATCGCTATCAGATCACCCTGGCCATTGTCTTTTCTAGAGAAATAAGCTCCAAGTGTATTCAGTCATTCTTGAAAGTTATAAGATCTCACGTCTGTTATCGTCCTTCTAAACTTTTATGTTTGCACATTCTCCACTGAATCACTATCTTTTCATAATATAATGACCAGACCTTTGCACTGTACTCCAAGAGTGGTCCAATCAATGTTCTAAGTTAAGCATAACTTTGTAGTTCTAGATATTGTTTAATCATAGAGTCATACAGCATGGAAACAGACCCTTTGGTCCAACTCGTCCGCACTAATCAAGTTTCCCAAAATAACCAGTCCCACTTGCCTGTGTTTGGTCCGTATCCCTGAATCCCATATGATCTAATTTTAGGAATCAGTTGACCATGCAGAACCTTGTTAAAGGCTTAACTAAAGTCTGCAGACAACATCTATCGCTCTGCCTCATCTTTCTGTTTGGTCATATCCTCAAAAAAACTCAATTAAGTTTCCCACAAATAAAGCCATGCTGACCATCCCTAATCAGTCCTTTCCTCTCCAAATGCATTTAATCCTATCTCTCAGAATCCCAGTAAAAAAATCACACGACACCAGGTTATGGTCCAACAGGTTTATTTGGAAGCACTAGCTTTTGGAGCGCTGCTCCTTCATCAGGTGGTTGTGTGGACAACCACCTGATGAAGGAGCAGCGCTCTGAAGCTAGTGCTTCCAAATAAACCTGTTGGACTATAACCTGGTGTCGTGTGATTTTTAACTTTGTACACCCCAGTCCAACACTGGCATCTCCAAATCATCTCAGAATCCCCTTCAATAACTTACAACCTCCGATGTCAGACTCACCAGTAAGGCTTCTCCTTGCAGCCTCACTTAAATAAAGGCACAACATTAGCCACCCTCCAGTCCTACAGCACCTCACTTGTGGCTAATAATGATACAAATAAGTCTGTAAGGGGGCCCGCAATTTCTTCCCTAACTTCACACAACATCCTGGGACACACTTGATGAGATCCCAGAGATTTATCCACCTTTATGTTGTGGCACACCTCTGGAGTAGATGGGACTTGAAACCAGGCCTCCTGGCCCAGAGCTGGGGAAACACCACTGTATCACAAGAGCCCTCAGATAAAGGGAGCAGGTGGAACCTGAACCCGGGTGTTCAGGCTCAGCAGTATACTGCACTGCATGAACCCTTCAATATTTTCAATCAACCATTCAGATGTAATATGATACACCTCTGGTGCAAGTTAAATTTGAACCCAGGCCTCCTGGATCAGTGGTAAGGAACTGTCACTGTGCCACAAGAACCTTAGGATTGTAATTCTATGCCTGCAGAAATTAACACCAGTGCTTTGATGGCATATTGAGAATTGAAGTTTCGGGTGTGAGCCCTTCATCAGGAAGCAGATGTTGCAGGTAGAGTCATATATCACGGAAACAGATCCTTTGGTCCAAACAGTCCATGCTGACCATAATTCCAAACTAAAGTAGTTCCATCTGCCTGTGCTTGGCCCATATCCCTCCAAACATTTCTTATTCATGTACTTATCCAAATGTCTCGTAAATTTTGTAACTGCACCTGCATCCACCACTTACTTTGGAGGTTCATTCTACATTTGAACCACCCTCTGTGTAAAACGGTTGTCCCTCACGACTTTTCAAAATCTATCCCCTCTCACCTTAAAAATATGCCCCCTAGTCTTGAAAGCCCCCATTCTAGGAAAAAGACACCTGCCATTCACTATATCTATCTGTATCTATCTGATTTTATAAACCTCTCTAAGGTCACCCCTCAACCTCCTACACTCCAGTGAAAAAGTCCCAGCCTATCCAACCTGAAATATCCAGATATGAAGTAAACTGCTAAATAAAGGTCACTTAACTGTAAGCGTTAATTCTGCTTTCTCCCCTTAGATACCACCAGACCTACTGAGTTTCTCCAGCAATTTCTCTTTGTTGTTGTAAAACCACATCTGGTTCACTTATGTCCTTTAGGGAAGGAAATCTGTTGCCCTTATCCAATCTGGCCTACTTGTGACTCCAGACCCATAGCACTGTGATTATCTCTTAACCACTCTCGACAATAACCTTATAAGTGTTAATTCTGCTTTCTCTCCACAGATGCCACTAGACCTGCTGATTTTTGTTTGTTGTAAAATCCCATCTGCTTCACTAATGTCCTTTAGTGAAAGAAATCTGCCATCCTTACTCCCAGAGAGGGGACACACCATGAGGACCCAATTGGTAGGGAATCACGGAAGACACTGCTTGAAGCAAAGAACAGATAACAGTGACTGGAGCAGTAAAAGTTGAACTGGAAGACCGTTTCTCGGTGAGGAGCCATACTGTGAGCGTCTGATTGGTAGAGTACCTCGAAGAGACCATCCAGAAGGAACCAACCCAACTCTGTAACTCTATCAAAGGTTCAGCTCCTTCCGCACCACACTGATCGAGCTGCTCAGAGGGGTTTAGTACATTTGGATGTCAGAACTGCTTGTCTGAGATTCAAATACTCTTGAGTCCAGATCCATGGCCTACCACCTTTCTCTCTTTCTATTTTTAACCTAATATCTAACTGCCTGTCTTATCTGTCAGGTTTAAGTGCCGGCTTGGGGGAAATGGGGAATTTTGGGCTAAAAGTCAGGATATTTAGTTTATGGTTTTAATAGCTTGTATCATTGCTATTCCTAGAATTTTGAAAAGTACTTCTCATTAGTAATAAAAAGTTATTCCCGTTTTACATAAAACAAAAAGTGTCAGGTCTTTGCAATGTGTAGCTCAGGGACAGTAAATTGAAAGAGATGTCAATTGGTAGGATTTGTTGCAATTACTTCATAAATCTTTCATCATATGTTACGGACTTGCAGTTCTCTACTATGTGTTTGTCCGTGTGGTTAATGCAGTGTCCATGACACTGTACAGCTGTAGCACACCATCCTGCTTCTTAAAATCCAAAGCGTGCAATAAACCCCAACATTCCAAATGGCTTCCGAATCACTTGCTGGACCTGCGTACAAATGTTTTGCATTTCATGGGCCATCTTGATTGCTCACACAGACAGAGGAGTGATCTTATAGGGCTCTATAAAATCATGAGAGGAATAGATAAGGTAGAAAGCCAACAGTTTTTCTCCATGGTAGGGGAATCTAAAACTAAAGGGCATAGGTTTAAGGTGAGAGGGGAGAGATACAAAAGAGTTCAGAGGGGCAATATTTTCATGTAGAGGGTGGCCAGTGTCTGAAATGGACTGCCAGATGTAGTGATGGAAGCGAGAACAATTTTGTCATTTAAGAAACATTTGGACAAGTATGTGGTTGGGATAGATGTGGAGGGATATGGACCATAAGCAGGCAAATGGGATCAGTTTAATTGTGAAAACTGGGCGGCATGGGCAAGTTGAGCCGAAGGGCCCATTTTCATGCTGCAGACCTCGATGATCAATGATCTCTATGAACCGATCTGGCCTAAATGTGACTCCGCTGGCCTTTATGTGACTCCAAATCCACAGCAACTCTGTTGTCTCCCAGTCTCCACAGTGGCATTACAAAGCCAGACCAATCAAGATGCGATTAGAGATGGGCAAATCAACACTCCCCTGAGTGATTAACAAAAGGAAAACTCTGTCCCTCCCTATATCTGATCCGCTCAGCTACTCCAGCACTTTCTGTTTTCTTTCCACATCCCCAGTGGGAGTTTTGCTCAAGTTGTTGTTGTCGTCGATAACGAACAGGACTACAATTACCACAGACCCTTGCGGTGGGAGCAGCGTCTGCGCATGGGCGACGTGTCTCCCGCACAGGGACCTGCCAGGAAAGCGCAATCCGATTGGTCCCTGGCCTAGCGGGGGAAATTCCCTTCAGACGAAAGGGTAAACAAGGCGTCGGCCATTTTTGGCGCAGCGTCCGTTCCTCCTTAGTGTCTTTCTTTCACTTTCTCGTTAAAGCCGCTGTTCCGCGGCGAGGAGGATGGCGGCTTTACCTCATAGATTTCGCTGACGCGTTGAGCCCTGTGCTTTAGAATCCTGTTCGAAAGCGGATTTTCATTACCACGGCTGGAGTCCGGAAAAAAAATGGAGGTGGCCCCGCAGCTGTTAAATGGCATCGCATCCAAACAGATGTCCAAGCTGGGCACTGGTAAAGTGGCAGCGCCATGGGGTGGCCAGGTTAAGTTGGACAGCATGGGGCTACCTGCTGAGGTAGAGAGCGATGACTACTACGACAGTGGCATTGGCTCCCTCAGTGAGCTGCAGGTCAGGCAGTTCAACGAGTTGGGTGGCGTTGACCAGAGTGTTGATGGTGGGGAGAGCAGGGATGGCATGGGGCAAATGTCCCCAGGCACCGAGCCTGACATCTGCCTGTCCACCCAGAAGCGGTCAGAGACCGGTGTTGGCCAAATCACCCAGGGCATTGAGGATGTGAAACTGAGTGGCACTGGTCAGATCACCCTGGGAACGGAGCTGGGCACTTCCCAAGAAGCAGTGGATGAGTTGAAGGAATTGCGCCACTATCGAACTGAAGACATGGACTCGTGAGTACCTTTTGCATGAGGGGTTAATTAACTGTCAACTGTGAGTGGGCATAGGTGGTATGGCATTGACTTGGCTCAATCATTCCCAAGTACAGTTGCAGAAACACACCTTCAACCCACGTGTTGCTTTGCCCAGTACCAACAACTTGCAGCTGAGCTCAATAAACTTCTCTGGTGAATACAAAAATAACTGGCACGATTTCAAAGACTTGTCTCTTACTCAGAAGTTGGTGCATTTAAACCTCACTCCAAAGACTTGAGAGCAAAAATCAAGTTTGATCCATTTCCATTGCAATACTGAGAGGGTATTGCAGTGTCAGAGGTATTTCATCTTTTGGATGAGATGTTAAATCAAAGATTTTATAGTGCTATTTGGTGGAAGAACATGAAGTGTGTCCCTGTGGTGACTTGGTCAACATTTTACTTCCTCTGCCAATGTCACTGAGGAAAAAGATCATTTGGCCATTGATTATTTTGTGGGATCTTGCTCTGTGTAAAATGCCTTCTGCATTTTCCTCTTATACAGTGACTACCTTTCGAAAGTGGCCCCGTGGTGCTTTGAAATCTGAGGTGATGAAAAGTTTTATACCAATTCAAGTTGCTTAATTCCCCTCTCAACATGTTCCTAGAGGCAATCCTATCTGTAACACTCAACTCAAACAGATTGTTTTCTATGACGTACATTATTTTTATATCTACTTGACTGTTCAAAGAAATAATGTTATTTTAGACAGCATTATTATTAAATGGACTGCAGTGGATCAAGAAGGCAGCTTCTCAATGGCAGCTAGATATGGGCAATAAATGCTAGCCAGCCAGCAATGCACACATTCTATGAATGAGTAAAAAGCATTTTAAAAAGTATTACGTGATGTGATGACTGAAACACTGGCTTTTCTTTCATCTGTGTGACCTTTCGTTTGAATTAATCACTGTGGCTGAAGTGATCCCATGTGAAATGTGATAGTCTCTGTTTAACACACTCTTAGGTCTACAGTACCAAATTTCCTTTTGATGAAAATTTCATTTTAGACTGCAAATTGACTGACTATTTCAGAAATGTCACCCTAGTGCACTTGGAAGTGGTCTTGGGGCTCAGACATGTTTCTGGGCTGAGTAGAGGAGCTTGAATCTGCATTCTTATATTCTGGGAGTAATTAAAACTCACCTTGACTGTGCAAAATTACCGAAATTTAAACACCCCTTGTCTTGAGGAATGTCACTTCCACATTAAATCAGTTTTAAAATAGAATACTGTAGAAACATGAATTATCTGGTGCATAGCATCTCTGCTTTAAAAATCACTTCTCCATTAGTAGCCATGACCTTAAGTTCTGGAATTTCCTCCCTAAACCTCTCCGGTACTCTACTTCTGTTTCCTTTTTTAAGGTGTCTTTTGAAACATAGGAAAAAAGCTCAGGCAAAGATCTAATATCTCCCTGTTTAGCTCAATGACCAGGAATATCTTATTTTCATCTTTTGATTTACTACATTAAAGGCAGTATATAAACACAGGTTGCTGTTGGGAGCAGATCTTTCTCTCGGACTGTTGTCAGGCCCACACACGCTGCATGCAATCTGAGAATCTGTAGTTTTCCGTTCTGACACCCCTTTAAGTGCAGCTGTTTTGACCAAGTTCTGCAAGGTGATGAAATAATAGAATAAAGAATATACTTGTATTTATATAGCAACTCCTCATGTCCTCAACGCATTCCATCAAAATTCACAGCTCGTGGATTATATTAACATGTTGTTACATTGGCAAAATGGTAGGAAAAAAAGCACCGATTGGATAGCTCAAAGCGATGGGCTAATACCCACACAGAACTCTGAAACTTAAGATTGTACGTAAGAAAGAGTACCCTGGATCGTGTACATATTCACTGTCAGGGAAGCAGTTAGGGCCTTGGTATACTATCAGAAAGGTGGTATCTCTGATGGTGTAGAACCCCCTCAGTCCTGCACTGAAGTGTCAAGCTAGATTTTCTGTGTTTACTTTTTGTGGATAGGAATGTACAAGGTTTTACACTGTTTCAAGAGCCAATATTTACAAGCTATATAAATGTAAATCTTGACTTTGTCGATTGCAGTGAGGAAAATATAAGCATGTGACATTTCCTTATGTTTGGCACACTCTACTCATTTGGTCACCAGCTTTTTCTTATACTTCTTGTTGATGCCTTGATTAGAATTTCTATTTTAAAAATGACCCATCATCTTCTACCACTTGACAAGCCACAAATGCAGTTCCTGATAACCAGATATCTTTGATGTACTATGATGGGATTCTGAACTTAGACCTGGCTTCTGTGGGCAACATAAAGAGAAATCCACTATTTCATGCTGAAAAACCATCAAGTAGTACTGGTAGCATAACTGTCAGAATGAGTAGTATTGTTGATCATGGCAATTTTCTTAATTTTTACTTGATTTCTGGGGCCTTCTTTCTGTTGTAGTTTTCTCGTCTCTTTGTTGCCTGTTTCACTTGTATTTGGAGAAATACTTTTGAAATGTGAAGCATTGTTATATTTAGGGAAAGTCAGATTGTCAGTGCACATCCAAGGTTCCATGACCTGCTGAAAGATAACTATCTAAATACTCCATTTTAATGATAATGTTTAAGGATTAATTATTAATTTGTTTGAATTTCAGCCTTTCACCCTTCAGGGCAATCATCCTTCCCTAACCTTTTTCTTCCCTGGTCCCTCATCCCTGCTGTCTCGTTGGTAAACACCCTTTGAACCCCCCTCAAAGTTTTTGACATCCTTCTCAACAGATGCCTAGAATTGGACACTGTCCTGCAAATGGCACTTAACTAATAATGAATAAAGTTTCAGTATGACTTTTTTGTTTTCGTGTTCAGTAAACCTTATAACAAAGCATAATTATGGATGATTCGGAGATGCCGGTGTTGGACTGGGGTGTACAAAGTTAAAAATCACACAACACCAGGTAATAGTCCAACAGGTTTAATTGGAAGCACACTAGCTTTCGGAGCGACGCTCCTTCATACACGGCAGATAATAATAAGGGAATTTCTGACTTTCAACAAATATGAGAAACTAAATAAACATTATAGTAGCTCCTGGGTGACAGCAAGAAACACGTTTAGGCACTGATGTTGTGACATTAGCTATTATTATATGACATTCCTGTGATAATTTTCTCACATTCACCTGCGATCTTTTCATGTACAGTTGGAAAATGCTCACATGCCCAAGATAGAACGCAATTCTAATCCCTCCCTCGTGTACACCCTGGATCTTGTCTTCCTAAGATACGCAGGTGGGCTTGAGCCTCAGTCCATAATTATGTTAAAAATCACACAACACCAGGTTATAGTCCAACAGGTTTAATTGGAAGCACACTAGCTTTCGGAGCGACGCTCCTTCATCAGGTGATGAAGGAGCGTCGCTCCGAAAGCTAGTGTGCTTCCAATTAAACCTGTTGGACTATAACCTGGTGTTGTGTGATTTTTAACATAATTATGGACTGAGGCTCAAGCCCACCTGCGTATCTTAGGAAGACAAGATCCAGGGTGTGCACGAGGGAGGGATTAGAATTGCGTTCTATCTTGGGCATGTGAGCATTTTCCAACTGTACATGAAAAGATCGCAGGTGAATGTGAGAAAATTATCACAGGAATGTCATATAATAATAGCTAATGTCACAACATCAGTGCCTAAACGTGTTTCTTGCTGCCACCCAGGAGCTACTATAATGTTTATTTAGTTTCTCATATTTGTTGAAAGTCAGAAATTCCCTTATTATTACCTGCCGTGTACAAACATACACAATTGCAGCAGTTTGTCATAGCTAGTCTGCTGTCTATTTAGTGCAGGAGTTTTCCAACAACTGACAGTAGACATAGGAACAAAAGTAGGCCATCTGGCCCATTTTCTGGATCAGTGGTGCTGGAAGAGCATTGTCTGGTTTGTCATTCATGAGATCATTGTTGATATGATATAGAAAGTGCTGGAAAAACTCAGCAGGTCTGACAGCATCTGTGGAGAAAAAAAGTTAACGTTTCAAGATCAGTATGACTTCTGTTTGGAGATCGAGGGTGCGGTGCTGGAAAAGCACAGCAAGTCAGGCAGCATCCGAGGAGCAGGAGATTGGATGTTTCAGGCATAAGCCCTTCATCAGGAATGACTGATGAAGGGGCTTATGCCCAAAATGTCAATTCTCCTGCTCCTCGGATGCTGCCTGACCTGCTGTGTTTTTTCAGCACCGCACTCTGATCTCCAGCATGTGCAGTCCTCACTTTCTCCTGTTCGGAGATGTTTCTCTCTCCACAGATGTTGCCCAGCATATGTGGTAATTTGCTTTTATTTGACTGGTAATGATCATTTCCACTTTCCTGCTGTAACCTCTCAAATCCTGGTGTCCGTAACTGATTGGAAATCTATCACAACCTTGAATGCATTTAACAACAATCTTGCCAGCCCTCTGTGGGAAAAAAATTCTATAGATCCACTACCCCCTGAGAGAAAAGTATCCTCTCTCCTCTGTCTTAATCTGCTCTCAAACCCAGCAATTGAAGACCCCTCCCCCCGTTTTCTTTATACATGTATGCTGTTCACTAATTTCACTAACATTCACGTCATTACCCTGAAAATTTAGAATGGCTGTTGTTACTACTGTTACTTCATTGAGGGAATAAATTCCAAGTGAAAAGATAAACAAAAAATTGGCATTACACTGACTGGGCCTTTTCTGCTGTGATTGCTGCCTACATAAAGCACAATGTTACGCATATGTATGTTAACTTTCAGTCAAGACCCCAAAATGTTGCCATTGGACTCTTTTTTTGGATGTTTCTCAAGCCTGCCTGCAGCAGGAACATCTATTTGGAAATTGGCTAAAGATGAAATGAGGCAGGGATTGAGGGAGTTATATCCACCTGCTCAGTTTTAATAAAACATAGTCAGCATAGTGGAGTTAAAATCATCCCCCTTGGTACCTTGTCCTGTACATAGCTAACCCCTGCAAAAAAAGCTTTTCCAAGTTTATGTTCCCACCGACCTGTAAAGTGAGCTGACTTGCAGACTTTGTCCTGTAATAAATAATGCATGTAGGTTTATGGGGAAAAAAATGGAACTACACATTGAAAAGCCCTGTTGCACGCATCTAAAATTTATTCAGAATGTTAATAATCATACTCTCCATTCCCAATTTTAAAAATCACACAACACCAGGTTATAGTCAGACAAGTTTATTCGGAAGCACTAACTTTCGGAGCGCTGCTTCTTCATCAAATGATTGAAGGAGCAGTGCTCCAAAAGCTCGTGCTTCCATATAAACCTTTTGGACTATTACCTGGTGTTGTGTGATTTTTATTTTACTTTGTACACTCCAGTCCAACACCAGCACCTCTAAATCAATCATTCCCAATGTTCTTTTCAGTTCCTGCTTATTTGCTGCTGGGGAAAAGTTAAAATATTTAGCTCAATAGCAATGTTAGAACACTGATAGATAATTTCTTCTGTGTAATATCATGTGACAGAGTTCTTTTCAAATATGTATTTCTGCATAGTCAGAGCGAGTGCTTCCTTTCTACACTTGGTGCTAAATCATGATTTGTACCTAACAAATAGTGCCAAATGGCACAGATGTAGATCTTCGTAAGATCTTGAGTGCTGTCAAATGGAAGGTGGGTCTTCTATTTCATCAAACACCACCAAAGAACACCCTTAATTTCCCCCCTACTTCAAATTTATTGCTCCCCTCCCCCACCCCCAGTGTATTGTAATATTTAGTCAGATAGCTGTTTTAAATCATTGAGGTAATTTGATTGTAGTTTGCAATCCATGCTTTTAAAAAAGAGATGAAATAAACAGACAGTGTCTGCTTTGTTCATGAGAATGTTAATCTTGACTAGATTTGTCAGCTGCGGTAACTATCGAATGCAGCAATAGTCCTGGAATTTCCCGGCATTTGATCAATTCTCAGTGTACAGCTGGCTTTTTAACAACTTTGTGGACATTGTTCCTTCTAAAGAAATTGCAATTAATCATCTATCTATGGCTAATATCACAATGCATCCAATGAAGGAATTCCCCACCTCCCTGATCCAATTTTCTTTTCTCCTTCCTTGAAATCTGCTTCAACCAGGATGCTGTTTGTCCAGCACTCTGACCATTCATTCAAATGTCTTTTTCTCATCATTTTGAACAGGAAGCAATGGCAAAGTTCTCTGACCTTGGAGTGTGCACCTAAACCTGATCCTTCTCCTGATTGCCCATATAATTGTATTTCTCAACAAGAAGCACTGGTCAGCAATCAGGAATGGAAGCCATGCCTTATTTCTTACTTTTCATATCCCAGTGGCACTGAAAGCAATTCTTATGCTTTTCCTGTGAGTTAGTATGATGTAGTCTAGGGTTTGACCTTGGACACACCTGCAATTTTTACGCACATACTTCTGTGTCCTGCCTTGTTGCTGACCTATTGGACAAATCTGAACTCCCGAAACATATGTTGGATAGTCCCAGTGCTTATATTTGGCACCAGCTACTATCTACATTAAATGATTAGCACGGAGTATCATTGCTCTCCTGTTTTTATGCTTGTGCTCTGATAAACAAGGGATACATTAAGTATTATATCTTAAAGGTCAATCAATTACTTACTGTTGAACGTGAAGTAGGATTAGGAAATTTTCAGGTACTGGGCTGAAGGAAGCATTTATTTTCGCAACAGTTAAACAGATGTTAATCTGCAGGCTAATTTTGAAAAATTTATTTTTGGAGATACTGTAAGGTTGTTCTGCTATAACGTGCATTTCGTTAATGCAATTCATGAATTAGGAGCACTGTATCTAAAGCGTAAACTTCTAAAGTATTGGTTATAATGCAATTCCTGCTTCATTAGTTTAAATGGTGCTGCTATTATGCAATTTTCTTATTACATGGGATTGCATGAGAATGGAACTACCGCATTATAGCAGAACTGACTGTACGCACTTTGACTAGATAAGGATTTGTTGCCGCCTCCTATATGCCCATAAGATCATGTAGCCATGGTACTGTTTGGAAGAAAATAAGGGTTACTGAACAGGGATGGTGAAGGCACGATAATATAGTCCCAGGTTAGATGATGCGTCATTTATAGGAGAACTGGTAGATTGTGTTCCACATGTGTTTATTCTGTTGACTTATGTAATGCTTCGCCTAACTTGCAGTAGTCATTCTGCACACTTTGCACTCTTTCAAAACACCATTGTCCTTGGTGACTGCCTCATGACATGCTTTTCAGTGTGTTTCTGTGCATTGACTTCATCATTCCTGGCATAATTTAGAAGTTTTCGTGGTTGTGCATCATTCTGTCTTAGCAGTCTTCTCCAGCCCAACTATTTCCAACAGTCCTATGGCCTTCTATTTCTTGCCTTCCTCGAGCTACGTTCGCCATACTTCCTATAATTTCTAAGCATCCCCTCTCCACCCATGTCTTGCTGATTTTCTATTCTTTAAAAGTCTCCTGAAACTTTAACTTTATAATGTCTTTGTGTTCAGTCATCTCTTCTAACTGCTCAACATTTGTTTCTTTAATTTCTCTGCAAAATGCCTTCAGATACTTTTTATGGCAAAAGATAGAATGCAAGTTGTTATAATGGGGAAGAGAAGCAGATTAAATGTAGCTTTTCTTTGATGCTCACTTTTTTAAAATGCTGATATCATTCTTGGATTGTAGATTAGTGACAAAAACAATCTTAAAGGTAATTGAGAAAGACAGTAAGGAGTTGGTTTTTATACAAGGTAATATGTGGTTCATCATGAGCTGTGTAATAATTAGAGGCAGTTTGGCTAAGTGAGTTTCCTGCAGCAAAGTCAAACATGTCTGATTGACTCCTGTGGTGGTATTCTTCATTTCTGAGCTAGAGATTTTGGGTTCAAACTCCACTCAAAGAAATTGAGTTCATGACCAAAACTTGACACTTCCCTGTAGCCCTGAAGTTGTGCTGCATCATCAGTTACACTGTCCCTGATATGGTGTTAAACAGAGGCCCATTTGCTTTTCTCTGGAGGTTGACCCAGGCTCTGTGACAAATTGAGGCATTTCATCTTAAATTGGAGCAAGTTAACTGTCTGCGTCAGTTCTGTATGATGTGTGATTAATTGCCAACTTCATTCTCAGAAAAGTGCCGACTTCGGTCAGTTCAGTTCGGTAGTTTCCAAATTAATCATTTTGCCTACTCAATGTCTGAGGAATGGGCTAGGAAACTCAGTTCAAACATATTATGGGATTTATTTGCATATAACTTGTTAATTTTTCAACATTGGTCTGCCACATTAATACATGTTTTGCTAGCTAGTACTTGAAATTAAATAGATATATCACTTGACATGGTTGCAGTATTTCTCAAACTGGAAAATTCTTCTGATAATTTTAGAGGGAGATAACAAGGTCTGATAACTTCCATGGTTGGTAGAAGATTCATAATTTAATTCAAACATTTAGACTGCTGTTTTCGTAAAGGTACTTAAATTCAGTAAGAATATACATTAACTTAAAAAAAGTGTCTAGAGTTGATCATAGAGTCATACAGCATGGAAACATTTGATCTTGGTCTGTTCGTCAGTATTATCATGGTTCTGCACTTCCACATATCCCTTGATTTCTTCAGTATCCAAAAGCCTGTTGTTTTCTGTCTTGATTATACATTGAACTAAGCATTAACAATTCTCTGGGGTAAAAAAATACCAAAAGTTCACAATCCTTTCTGTAAAGAAACTCACCTTCATCTCAGTCCTAAAGTAACAGCCTTCCTTCCTTCCCTGATTCTACACTCCCTATCACAAGTGGAGCAACCTCTCAACATCCACCCTGTCAAGCCCTTTAAGAATTTCACACACTATATCACATCATTCTTCTTAATTCTAGGAATACAGCCTAGTCGATTACGTCTTCTCCGACATGCTGCTTAACCCATTCAAGTGATCCTTTCTTGCAATGGCCTGAAGGCAAGTCTGTCCTTCCTTCAGTAAAAAGACAAAAGCTGTACACGATGCTTCAGGTGTGGGTCTTACCAAGGTCCAATATAATTGGAGTAACACACCTTCACTGTCATATCCTAATGCACTTGTGGATTACCACTATCTTCTGTAGTGCAGTTATGGATGAGGCACAATTGTTGGGTTTGCTCGTTCATTTGCATAACAAGAAAAGAAACAAAACGTTTCATGGCATTGTTTAAGTGCACATTGTTTTCTGTATGATTACCCCAAAGAGTTATGCTGTATTTAATATATTTTTGAATAAAGCAGTCGTGTGAAATAGCATGGGAGGTTGACTAACATTTATGAATTTTTTTTAAATAGGGCACTGCACCTTTCTGTCATCCATGAGAAAGAAGACTTTTTCGTCACTATTCTCTGCTATATAAAGGATGCTGAATACCTCAACCTGCAGAATGACTTGAACCAGGTGATTAGGACTGCACATGAAATGGTAACCCCGCTTTCTCTGTACAGGAGCTGTCAGACCTGCTAAGTTTCTCCAAAATTTCTGTTTTAGTTACAGAGATGAGGCAATATGTGCTGCTGTTGTTTTCAAACATTTGATTAGATTCTTTCCCGTAACATCGCCTTATTATTCGTGTGTTGCACCTTCCTTGTTATTCTGCTACAATATTAGGAACATAAGTATCCCCTGTGCACCCCAGACTGCTGTCTCTAAAATAATTTGATATTTTTCCTCCACCATCTCTGGCAGTCGGCACTGCATTTGGCTGTGATCGTTAGGCGTGCTGATTTTGTGGAAAGGTTGGTGGCTGCCGGGGCAAACTTATTGCTGCAAGAGAAGGATGGGAACACTGCCTTACACCTAGCGTGCATGGAAAGAGCTACCAGCTGTGTTCACGTTCTCCTGTTTCATCATACTCTTGGCCTAAGGAATTCCAGTCTTTTTGACCAATCCCAGGTCACACAGCAGCTGAATTGCTACAACTATAAAGGTAGAGTCTTTTTATTAATTTTTGATAAATCACATTCTGGTTAGAAGGGCAAACAAGAATTAACAAGGTAATGAAAAAACGGGGTCCCTTGATGAGCTATTTGGCATAGAGTTGTGCAAGTTAGCCAGTTAGACCTGAATGTTTGATTCTGTGCTGAGTTAACTGTTTCAATTGGAGCTTTGATATTGGCTTGAATAGATCTAGGTTTTAGATGGGTTTAGTGCCCACTATGTAGTGATTCCAACTGGAAAGTGTACATCAGTGTGACCCAAAAGGGGTAACCATGAGAAAATAAACATTGCAGATAAATGTGCAAGAAAATCAAGGTGGAAAGCAAGAGATTCTTTAAATATATGAAAAGAAAGAGAGTGGCCAAAGTGAACATAGGCCCCTGAGAAATTGAGGCTGGAGAAATATTAATGGGGAGCCAGGAAATGACAGAGAATATGAAATGGGTATTTTGCATTCATCTTCACATCAGAAGACATGAATAACATTTCAAAAATACTAAATAATCAAGGGGCAAAAAGGGGAAAAGAAATAAGTACAAGAACAATCACTAGATATTAAAAGAAGTAGCTAAAGAGTGCACAAAGAGTAATCTTTCACAAAGACTTAGATTCTGGAAAATTATCAGAGGATTGGATCGTTGCCAAAGTAATATTTCTATTCAGAAATGAAAGGAGACAAAAAAAATCTGTAGTGCAGTTAGCTTATCAACTATTATTTGAAAAAGTGTTAGGATCTGTTGTAAAGGATGTAATAACAGAGCATTTGAAAATACATGATATGATCAAACAGAGTCAGCATGGCTTCATGAAAGGGAAATCATGCTTGACAAATTTCTTCATATTCTTGGAGGATGTATAAAGCAGAAGCTTGTAGATGTAATATGGATTTCTGTAACTGTTTGATAAGGTACAAGACATTGGGTTGCTTAATAAGTTAAGAGACCATGATATCGGGGGTAATATATGAGCACAGATAAAGGATTGGCTAAGTAATAAAAGACAGAGTTGGATAAGGGAGACATTTTCAGAATAGCAACCTGTCACTCGTTGAGTGCCTCAGGAATCAGTGCTGGCACCACAATTGTTCGCAATATATATAAATAGGTTGGGATGAGGAGAGTGAAATTACTATAGCCAAGTTTGCAGATTACTGAAAAAAAGATAGGAAGGCAAATGGTAAGGAAGACGTACAGTACTCCTAAAATCTTGTATGCATCCCAGTAAGGAATCAACAACTTGAGAAAATTGGAGGGACAAAAGAGAATTATTAAATACAAAACCAAAGATAATTTTTATTTTAACAGGTATCAAATATTAAACTAATGGATTTTCCTCTTTTTGTAGGACTCACACCCCTGCACTTAGCTGTAAAGGTCAATGACGTTCATATCGTCGAATATCTTCTGCAATCTAACGTTGATATAAACGCAAAGGCAAGTACTCTTAATTTGTTCAAAATTGAGACCAGCTTTTTGAGCCCAACTGCAGGGCTGCAAACGATTTGGTTTCTCTTTTAATTTGTTTTAAACAGAAGGGGACGGCCCCCGTTATAAAACTGATTTTTTTTTGTTCCCCACCTACTCCCATTTTAGGATTCTCCCCTCCCACAGTCCTCACTAAGACCTCACTTTGTTGTCCTCTAAACAGCTGTGGTGCAGAAGCAGAGCGCAGACCATAAAGTAAAGATTAACTGTGCCACGTGTTTATCCAACTGTGAACAAGAACACAATGTGCCTATCTAATTCAACCAATAGCCCCTCCCAAAAAACTGATTAACTGGATGATTGTATTTTTATTCGTCTACTATATACAAAATAGCTGCTCTGTTTGTCTACTTCATAACAATAATTATGTTTCAAGTCTCATTCTTTTTGTTGATTGCATTGAATATAAAAACCAGGAGCAGAAGTTGGCCAGCTGGCCCATCGAGCCTGCTCTGCCATTCAATAAGATCATGACTGATCTCTTCATGGCCTCAGCTCCACTTACATGTCCTGTCACCATAACCCTTAATTCCTTTACTGTTTAAAAAAAAAAAATCTACCGTGACTTTAAAAACACTTACTGAGGAAACCTCAACTATTTCACTGGGCAGGGAATTCCATAGGTAAATAACCCTCTGGGTGAAGAAGTTCCTTCTCAATTCAGTCCTAAATCTGCTTCCCCCTAATTTTGAGGCTGTACCCTCTTGTTCCAGTTTCACTTGCCAGTGGAAACATGCTCTCTACTTGTATCTTATCTATTCCCTTCATAATTTTATATGTTGCTATAAGATTTCCCCCCCCCCCCCCCCATTCATCTAAATTCCAAGGAGTATAATCCCAGTCTACTCAGTCTCTCCTCATAAGTCAACTGCCTCGACTCCGGAACCAACCTAGTGAAATTCCTCTGCACACCTTCTAGTGTCTGTACATCCTTTCTCAAATAAGGAGATCAAAACTGCATGCAGTACTCCAGGTGTGACCTCACCAGCACCCTATACACCTGCAGCATAACCTTCCTGCTTTTAAACTCAATCTCTTCAGCAGTAAAGGACAAAATTCCATTTGCCTTCTTAATGACCTATTGCACCTGCAGACTAACCTTCTGTGATTCAAGCACAATGACATCCAGGTCCCTCTGCACAGTAGTGTGCTGCAATTTCTTACCATTCAAGTAATCCCTTTTACTGTTATTCCAACTGAAATGGATGACTTCACAGTTATTAACATAAATGTCTGCCAGACTTTTGCCTACTCACTTAAACTATCTATGTCTCTTTGCAAACTTTTACAGTGTTCTGCACACTTTGCTCTACCACTCATCTTCATGTCATCCGCAAACTTTGACGCACTACATCTGGTCCCCAACTCCAAATCATCCACGTAAATTGTGAATAATTGCAGTTCCAACAGTGAACCCTGAGGCACATCACTAGTTACTGATGGCCAAACAGAAGGGCTCTGTCCTCGGGCCTCTACTGTTTGTAATTTTTATTAATGACTTGGATGAGGGGACTGAAGGATGGGTCAGCAAGTTTGCAGACGACACAAAGGTTGGAGGTGTCGTTGACAGTATAGAGGGCTGTTGTAGTCTGCAGCGGGACATTGACAAGATGCAGAGATGAGCTGAGAGATGACAGATGGAGTTCAACCTGGATAAATGCGAAGGTCGAATTTGAAAGCTGAGTACAGGATTAAGGATAGGATTCTTGGCAGTGTGGAGGAACAGAGGGATCTTGGTGTGCAGGTACATAGATCCCTTAAAATGGCCACCCAAGTGGACAGGGTTGTTAAGAAAGCATATGGTGTTTTGGCTTTCATTAACAGGGGGATTGAGTTTAAGATGCGTGAGATCTTGTTGCAGCTCTATAAAACTTTGGTTAGACTGCACTTGGAATACTGCGTCCAGTTCTGGTTGCCCTATTATAGGAAAGATGTGGATGCTTTGGAGAGAGTTCAGAGGAGGTTTACCAGGATGCTGCCTGGACTGGAGGGCTTATCTTATGAAGAGAGGTTGACTGAGCTCGGACTTTTTTCATTGGAGAAAAGGAGGAGGAGAGGGGACCTAATTGAGGTATACAAAATAATGAGAGGCATAGATAGAGTCGATAGCCAGAGACTATTTCCCAGGGCAGAAATGACTAACACGAGGGGTCATAGTTTTAAGCCAGTTGGAGGAAAGTATAGAGGTGATGTCAGAGGCGGGTTCTTTACACAGAGAGTTGTGAGAGCATGGAATGCGTTGCCAGGAGCAGTTGTGGAAGCAAGGTCCTTGGGGACATTTAAGAGACTACTGGACATGCATATGGTCACAGAAATTTGACAGTGCATACATGAGGATCAGTAGTCGGCGCAACATCGTGGGCTGAAGGGCCTGTTCTGTGCTGTACTGTTCTATGTTCTAATAGCACTCATTTCTTCCTACTCTTTGCTTCTTGTTGGTTAACCAATCCTCTATCCATGCTAATACATTGCCCGTAAAGGCTTGCATCTTTATGCAGCAGCCTTTTGTGCGGCACCTTGTGAAATGCCTTTTGGAAATCTAGATACAAATCTACTGGGTTCCCATTGTCCACCGTGTTCGTAATATCTTCGTAGAATTGCAGAAGATTAGCTAAGCATGACCTGCTCTTCATGGACCTATGCTGTGTCTGTTCACAGGGACAATTTTTATCTAGATGCCTTGCTATTTCTTCCTTGACAATAGACTCTAGCATTTTCCCCACTACAGAAGTTAAGCTAACTGGTCTATAATGCCCCATCTTTTGTCTACCTCCTTTTTTAAACCGTGGCATCACATTTGCAAATACTTGGAGACCTCTTAACTCGTTCCTCCTTGCTCCCTGTCCTTAGCAGATTTTACCCTAGTGCACCAGCCATCTCTCCACCCAGATGCACCACTTGCATCTCATAGGAATACCAATTAAAAACAAAAGATATGATCATATCACTCAGAAAGAGTAGATCAATCAGCCCCTCAAACTGCTCCACCATTCAGTAAGTTCACATCTGAGTTTAAATTCAACTCCACATTTCCATCTATCCCTGATAAGCTTACATCCTCTTGTTTGCCAAGAATTTGTCCAGTTCTACCTTAAAAATATTCAAGGACTCTGCTTCCACCACTTTCACAGGAAGAGAATTCCAAAGACTCAATCTCCTGAGAGAAAAACATTCACCTGATCTCTGTTTTAAATTGGTGACCCTTGATTTGTAAACCGTGGTTCCTATTTCTAGATTCTCCCATGAGAGGAAACATCCTCTCCATATCTACCCTTTCAAGTTCCCTCAGGATATTGTATGTTTCAATCAAGTTACCTTTTATGGTTTTGAACTTCAGCCCTTTCCTCCCACGTTCCTGGTTGAACTGCCTTCAACATACTTATAATTTTCCTTAAATAAGGAGGCCAGTACTGAACACAGTGTCAGCAGCTGTGGTCTCACCAGTATTCAACTTTCTTTGCAACCCAAAAGATCATTCAAGGATTTCAAACCCATTAGTTTTGCAGGATCTTCTGCGTGCAAAACTATTGCCATTTTTGTATCCACGACAACATTCCGAATGACATGCTGCTGTCTCTCATCGTTTACTTGTTGGTTATTATAAAGGTCCTCAGAATGTTTCTGAGCAATGATGCATGGGTGGCAATTGCTAAATTTTTGTATGTGTGCAATTGTATGCACTGGGAATTAATGAGAAGCTCTTTGGAACTAAGAAGCTGGTTACCCACTTGTATTTGTGTTGGGTCTATGAAACCTTTTATCTCAATCTTTTAGGAGAGGTCAGCAGGCCGAACTGCTTTACATCTGGCAGTAGAGGAACAAAATCAGCAAATTGTCAAACTCTTGCTGGACTGGTGCGCAGACGTTCACGCTCAGATGTACAGTGGCTATACACCAATTTGTCTGGCTGTGTGCAGGCCTAATTGGAGCATAACGCAGATGCTCAGAGACTATGGCTCTTCAGAACCGGATACAGATGAGGAGTCGGAGGAGAATGAAGAAATTGATGAAGATGGCATGGTATGTAAAGCTGATGAAAAGAGGCCTCGTCTAAAACTCGATGTATGAGTGGCTACAGGACGTAGCTTGGCTGTGGTGACATAAGAGGATGGGTGCAACTTCAATTAAGGAGGAATTTTCTTATTATAAACTGAATTTTGTTCATTTCTTGGTCTCCCCTTTTTCCCAGAAAGTTGTCTGCCCTAGATCTCCACCTTTGTTCTGCGCTGCGCTTAGACATTCCACATAGGCTAACTGAAGCCAGTCCAATACATATGTCATCCATGGATGTAGGTTTGCTTGCTGAGCTGAAAGGTTTGTTTTCATTATTGGTATCTGCAAGTAATGCATTTGCTTTCTCAATGTAGTCTTTATGAAAACGAACCTTCCAGCTCAGCGAGCAAACCTACATCCAGAACCTCAACCTGAGCTACAAATCTTCTCAAAACTTGCTAATATGTCATTTATTTCCTCTTGTCTTTCTTGCTCTATACATTTCAATTGATTTTTTGCTTTCACTATCTATCAATGCCTATCGTTTAAGCCATACAGTCCTCTGAAGCTATGGCAACTTGCATTGTTTGTTTTAATGATGTTACCAGAATATTGTATCTTCTCTTTGATGTTGTGCACCAATTTCATTTTTCTCCAATCGTTTCCAACATGGGAGATGACAGCCTAATGATATTATCACTGGACTATAAATCCAGAGACCCATGTTTAAATCCTGTCACGGCAGATGGAGAAGTTTGAATTCAATAAAAAAACGAGCCAAGAGTTTAATGAAGACTATAAATCCATTGCCGATTGTTGGGAAAACACATCTGGTTCACTAATGTCCTTTAGGGAAGGAAACTGCCCTGCTGTGGTCTGGTCTATCTAGCACTGTGGTTCACTTAACTACCCTCTGGGTAATTAGGAATGGGCAATAATTGCTGACCTAGCTGGCCATGCCCTCATCCTTGAATAAATTTTTAAAAGATTTTGTCGGGAATCCTTTATTCTGTATAGGATGTGCAGAATATTCTGTAAAGCACATTTCAAATGTATCCATAGTCTCTTTGTTGTCTATGTCTCTCAGGCATATAACAAAAATGGATTGGAGGAGTGTAGTGTCCCAACTCCCTGGACCAGAACATAAGGGTTTGAGACCCACCTGTAGCAGAGCTGTGTAATGACATCTCTGAACAGGTTGATGAGAAAAATTGGTTCATTTGTTTTTAAAAAGATCAATTTACTTTGGTGAAATTGTACGTTCCAGTGATGGAATATTTATTTTCTCTCTATACCTCAAATTGAAAGCATGTTCTGTGGTTCACATTCTTCATACTTGAGACTAGGCTGGACAATGTCAGTGTGCTTAGCAATTAGAATCATCATATACAGTGTGAAAACAGGACCTTCGGCCCAACAAGTCCACACCGACCCCCCGAAGAGTAATCCACACAGACCCATTCCCCCTACCCTATGACCCCACGTTTACCCCTGACGAATGCACCTAACCTGCACATCCCTGAACACTACAGGCAATTTAGCATGGCCAATCCACCCTAACCTGCACATCTTAGGACTGTGGGAAGAATCCAGAGAAACTCATGCAGACACAGGGAGATTGCGCAAACTCCACACAGACAGTGGCCCGAGGGTGGAATCGAACCCGGGTCTCTGGCGCTGTGAGGCAGCAGTGCTAAACACTGAGACACTGTGCTGCACTAATCTCTTACAGTTAGGGACATTGCAAGTCAAGCCCAATCTGGATTTACCTATGACATCGGCAAAGTTTTGAACAGTGTTCACCAAATAATGATCAGAGGCAGTAATCCTACCTTTTTTTTCCATCAGTTATAGAGCTGTATTTTCCTTCACCTAATAGTTTAGGGGTTAATTATGTGTACTCTGGTTTATCAGCCTACATACACCATAGAATATCTGAAGGAGGCCACTCGGCCCATATCTGGTGCTTTCTCTTTGAAAAAATATAATTAATTGATTCTGTCATCTTGTTCATTTCTGTAGCCCTCCCACATTTTGTTTCTCTTTTATATATAAAATTATCTTTGAAAGTTTTAATTCTGGTCTACCTGTTATAGGAAAGATGTTAAACTTGAAAGGATGCGGAAAAGATTTACGATGTTACGGGGCTTGGAGGGTTTGAGCTATAGGGAGAAGCTGAATAGGCTGGGGCTATTTTCCCTGGAGATCCGGAGGCTGAGGGGTGATCTTATAGAAGGTAATGGATAGGGTGAATCGTCAAGGTCCTTTCCCCAGGAGAGGGATGTTCAAAACTCAAGAGCATAGGTTTAAGGTGAGAGGGAAAAAGTATAAAAGGGACCTAAGGGGCAACTTGTTCACATAGAGCGTGGTGCGTGTATGGAATGAGCCATCAGAGGAAGTGTTGGAGTTTGGGACAATGACAACATTTAAAAGGCATCTGGATGGGTATATGAATAGGAAGGGTTTGGAGGGAAATGGGCCAGATGGGACTAGATTAATTTAGAATATCTAGTCAACATTGGCAAGTTGCACCAAAGGGTCTGCTTCCGTGTTATACAGCTCTATGACTCTATATAGTATCTGCTTGCAACACCCTTTCAGGTATTTCATTCCAGTTTATTATAACTTGCAACTTCTTTTTAAAAAAAACTTCTTCAGCCTTTCATTCTTTTGCTAATTATGTTAAATCTGTGTTCTCTGGTTACTGATTCAATTTCTAGTGGAAATGATTTGTCTCTAAACTTGAGCTGATCAAAGACTGCTGCCTGTAACTGAACTCACATCCAATCTTTTGTACCTTTTCCTCAGAACTCCTGATTTTTTTACTGATTAGAAATCTGTCTTATCCTTGAATACTCTCAACAGCCCTGCTTTTGCAGCCCACTGTTGTCAAGAATTTCACAGATTCACCACCACCTGAAAGTAAAGGTTCCTCCTCATCTCTGTCTTAAAAAGATGGCCTCTTACTCTAAGATAATGCCACCTGGTCCTAGACTCTCCCACAAGGGGAATCAAAGTGAAAGTGAGGACTGCAGATGCTGGAGATTAGAGCCAAGACTGTGGTGCTGGAAAAACACAGTCAGTCAGGCAGCATCCGAGGCGCAGGAAAATCAACATTGTTAGGAATGGTGAAGGGCTTTCTCTTTGAAAAATTTTCGTGCTTCTTAGATGCTGCCTGACCGGCTGTGCTTTTCCAGCACCACACTCTTTGCACGAGGAAACAATCTATCAGCATTGACCTTGTAAAGCCATTCCACAATCGTATATGTTTCAAAAAGATCTCCTTTCATTCCTCTAAACTTCAATGAGTATAGGCCCAACTCTCCTCATATGAAAATCCCACAGGCACAGGATAAATGTAGTGGACCTTCTCTGGACTTCCTTCAGTGCCTGTACGTATTTTCCTTAGATAAAGGGACTGGAATGGTTCAGGGTTCAAGGTAAAAACCAGAAGAACTGCAGATGCTGTTAATCAGAAAGAAAAACAGAAATTGCTGGAAAAGCTTGGCAGATCTGGCAGTATCTGTGGTGAGAAATCAGAGTTAAAGCTTTGGGTGAAGTGACCATTCTTCAGGTTCTGAATTTGTTTCAGTGTCATAGATGTTCAATGTTTTTCTAATGCTGTTTCATCTAGTGTCAGCTCCATGTCTATCTCTTGATTTTAGGTACCGGTAACTCTGGGTCATTTTCCCTCCCGCTGTTTTAGATGCTGACATCAATTTAGAATAGTGTACCGTAGAATGAGCTGGGTGGAGGGGATAAGCTAGCGGATGAGGAGTGTTTGGAATACTTGGAAACCGAATGCTTCCTACAACTTTCTTTATTTGCTGATGGTAAAAGGTTAAAATGTATTCCAGAGAGTTCATTCTTGACTATTTTTGGACAGTAGAATTCCAAAGCACAACTACGAGTGCAGCATTTTTCTATTTCTTTGTTCTGTCTCTGATTTTTGGATTGTCTGTTAGTTCTAAAGTAAAATCCTCTTTCACCACAGACTAAACATTGAGTCTCCCACAAGCTCATCATCTCACCGCATTTCAGCTGCAGTCACTCCATTTATCATGTACATTGTGAATGCGATGGAAATAAACTGTAGTTACCTGCATGGGACATTTTTTTGCTTTTGACAGTTGTTGTTGCAAGCTGAGTCTGCACAGGTTGGGCACAGAACTGGGTATTTGGGATCCATCGTACAATGATATTGAGACAGAAGGGTGTTTTAACTGCTGCTAAACAGCTCAGGAGATGGTGGCATAGTGGTATTATCACTAGACTATTAATCCAGAGACCCAGATAATATTCTGAGGTAATGTTCACTCCAGGTTGAAATCCTGCAGATGGTGGAATTTGAATTCAGTTTCAGAAAAATCTGGAATTTAATGATTACCATGAAACCATTGTTGGTTGTCAGAAGAATGCATCTGGTCCATGAATGCGCTTTAGGGAAGGAAACTGCCATCCTTACAAGTGACTGCAGATCCGGAGCAATATTGTTGACTCTTGTCCCATGTAAGCCAAACCAGGTAAGTCATTAGTGGGACGTTGGTGACCATTTGTGAACCAGATGGGTTTTTACAATGATCATTATTCCAGATTTTCAAACTTCACCATCTGCAGGATTTGAACCCATGTCTCCAGAGGATCACCAGCCCAGTGATTACTGCTGTACCATCATTCCCCTATATTGTTGCACATTCCTAATTGCCCATGAGAATGTGCCTTTTGAGTCAATGTATTCAAAGTGGTGTAGGTGCACTTTCATTGCTGTTAAGAAAGCTTTCCAACATTTTCACCCCTGTGACAGTGAACAAAGGGTGATATAATTCTAAGACAGTGTGTTCTTGAAGGGACCTTTGATTTGGTGATCCATTGCATCTGCTACCCTTGTTCTACTGATGATGGAGATGGCAGGTTTATTAGGAGCTGTGGAAGGAGCCTGGAGAGTTACTTCATTGCACCTTTTATATAGTCGTTCTACCTGAGATCATCCAACTCAGGGAATCGGGATTGAACCAGCGGCATTCTTTGGCTCTCTGACCTGGGAACAGTGTACTTAATTCACTTCTTAACACAGATCTACTGTGACAGCACATGATGAGGATGTGAGGAGGGAGAGATGAGAGGATTTCTGACTTGGTGGTTAGAGTGTGGATCTACAAATTGCACTGTGAATCCTAAGCTGGCAGTAATAAAAATCAAAAGGCTTTTTACCAGAATTGCTATTCATTGATCACCTGGTGGGGAAAACCAGAGTGTAAGGATACCTGACTATGACTTGCTTGGTCTTGAGTTTGAGTAAACGAACAAAACCTGTTGGCAGTTTCACACTTGAAGAAAACTCCTTCTTTTGAGGTACTGCTGGAAGTGGAACCCAGTGAAAGAATCACCTTCCAAAAATGTTACAGTTTTTTCAAAGCCACACCTGAGAAGTGCAGCCTTCACAGTCTATGCAGACAATTTTTTTTTAAAAAATGACCTTATTTGTTTGTGGACCTTGTGCAGTGGTTAGCTATTAATCCTTCTGTCAGACATTTCAGCTCTTTCAAGCACTGCTCTGGCTGCAGACAGCTCACCAAATGGATCAGTCATTTGGTGATCCTGCTTGTTATATCTCTGAAATCCTTGAACTCTTTGTGTTGTATTCTGAGATTGGGATGATTTGTAAGTGATGAGATTATTTGTAGGGGTTAGTGACATAGTAGATTGAAAGTTAAATCACAAAGAATGAATGAAGAGATCAGGAAGTCTTTCTTTTGTATAGAAGCTGATTAAGTATTCCTATGCACTGTGATATATGGAAAATCCATTCATTATTAGTAACTGCGTTAATTCATTTTTAGAATAAACAAGGGATAGTAAAAATTAGAAAGTGACTGAGATTAGACCAAGTAGTATATAGTAGAAGAATGTCAGTGCAGAGTTGAAGGACCGAATCGCTGTTTCTGGAATGTTAACTGCAACTCAATGAAGTAACCTTTCACAGATGTTCTGATCTCATTAATGTTTTTTCCTCATTCTCTTTTTGTTTTGTAGGGCGAGTATGATGACTTTGTGGTGCATGGATGTTAATAGAAGATCAGAAAATTCTGATGTCCTGCTGTATTTAAACATTACAGTTGAAGCATTAAAGTGGTTCAACTCTACTACTGCAAAGGAGCACCATCATATAGTCATTTTCACTGTCTTGTAGTCATGTATTGAGCCAATATCTAGGAGTAGTTTTTATAACCTGGTGTCTACAAATACAGATTTTTGGTTTGTATAGAACTGATTGCCACTCATGTAAGTCAAAGGGGAACCCAATGTAAAAATACCAGTCATGTGAGACATACAGTAGGTCCTGAAGCTGGGAAACATAGGGTGAACGCAGTGTAATCTGGCAAGGAGGGATACGCTTGGCAAAATTCAGGAGGATGTTAAACCTGAATATCGCTGGTGGGGTTTGGTGCTGAGGACTGGAGTATGGTTAGTGGTGGGGGGATGTAGAGCAAAGGGACCATCACTGTTTTTTAAAGTTTGTAGCTCTGCTGGCTCTCCACACTGCAATCACCCTTTTGCCTGGAGGTCTTGTTAACCCATAGCCAGAGGCTCCATAGTGACATTCTTAATTAGAAATAAGAGGCTCCAACATGAGTTTCTTTTTTAAAAAGACGCTTACTTGGCTCCTTTGTTGCAGTTGCCGTCCCATCCCTGATAGAATCAAAGCTTTTTCGTGCGTGTCTGTTTGGAAGATTCCCAAGGTTGACTCATAAGCAAACTTCTGAACTTGAAGTTCCATGAAAACTAAATGGGTTTCTTTTCTCTGGAAGAAGTGACGTTTTAGTTTTGGTAACTCAGTAAACGAGAGTAGCAGGGGGCTGGAAAGTATTAGTTAGCTAAGTTGGCTGGATAGCAATACAGAGTGATGCTAACAGCATGGGTTTAATTCTTGCACCAGCTTGGGTTACCACAAAGGATTCTCCTCAACTTGTCCTTTCACCTCTGTAATGAGAGAACAACTCTATGGAAGATGGTTCTCTTTCACTGGGTTCAGCCTCCAGCAGTATCTCATAGAAGAAACAGTCAAAATTGGGAAGATTAAGTTGCAGCATATTGGATTGCACGAAGTGGATTAAGTAACTTGTTGGAATGCAGTCTCTGGCCAAATGAAACTCACTGTAGGATCGCATCATTCACAAAAGTTGGAGGCAGTATTAGGGAGTCAAATGTTAAAATTACTTTGGGATTTTTGTATGTTAATTTGAGCTGTAATGGATAACAATAGATTCCATGAACTCAGCAGAGGAGGGTGAGGAGAAGAGGCACATGAATAAAGCTGAAATGCAAAACAGATTTTCTGGTTTCATAAAAGTAATTAGCAATTCATGCAAAAAAAATGCATAGCACATGTATTTCATGGTCATTGTTTCGGTACATTTACATTTAAAATATTAATATTTCAGAATGTCTGAACTCCAGCTTTGCAATAGTTTGATGAGTTGATATGAGTGGTAAATCCTCTTCTGCAAGCTGACAGGCATAAGAGTGTGCGATAGGTCATTCAGCCCATCAGACTTCTGTTCAACCCTTTAATACAATCGTAGCTGATCAAATACTTCAGTACCTTTTACCCATACGTGCCCTATAACAATTGATGCCAGAAATCTTTTAACCTTTAAACATTACTGATGGCTAAGCCTCCACTTCCCTCTGAGTAGAGAATTCCAAAGACTCTCAACCCTCTGAGTAAAATATAAAATTCTCCATGTCTCAGTCTTCAATGGCATTTCTTTATTTTTAAATTGTGGCCCTGGATTCCATGCTCCCTGTCCTCCCTGCATCTACCTGTCAATTCCTTTGTAACTATTTTGTCGGTTTCAATGAGATCACGTCTGATTCTTTGAAACTAGAGTATGAAGCCCAGTTTGCCCAATTCTTCCTCAGTGTTAAAAGGGATCTGACTTCTAAAGCTGATGTTCCATGTTGCTGTTGGGAGACATCTATTCATTTTGTCCCCTGGAGGACTGGGGAGAGAAGCAGTCTGAAGTTTGAAGGTCTTTTTCCTGGTGACAGGAGTACTTCACAGCAAAAGAAATACTGATCTTAACAGCCCTGTTAACCCATTTTTGAAAATGCATAGACCTTGTGAGCAAAACCGGACACTGCAATATTCGTCACAATCTGGTTAATGACTATAGTGTTTAAAAAAGCTATATAGTTTGGACTTTAAAATCTCCTTGTTCCACCCATCCGTCTTTTGCTGAGAAAATAAGCTGGAAATGTGGCACCGTAAAGTCTCAGCCTGATTCTTTTTATAAAATTATTTTGCTCCACACCTGAATCACTGGCAGGGCCAATATTAGCCGTTCAACTGAGTGGAGAGGGCAGACAGGACTCGAGCCGATATCTCTGGACTTGGAGTCTTATCTAGACCAGTTTGGGTAAGGATTTCAGCTGCTGTCATGAAAGTTGAAACAATATCCCCAATGTATTATAATGAAACAATGGGAGTGCAAATGCTGAAAATCTGAAGAAGGATCACTGGACCTGAAATGTTAACTCTGCTTTCTCTTCACGGTTGCTGTTAGATCTGCTGAGTTTCTCCAGCAATTTCTGTTTTACTTTCCCCAGAGCATTAGCCTGAGCAGTTTGTCACTCAGTCACTCCTGAGCTCTCAATCTCTCTCTCTCTCTCTCATACACATTCTGCCCCAATCCAAATCTGATTGGCTGCAACAAGTGTTTTCACGCTTGCTGGTTGGATAGTAATGTTTGATTGCCAACAGTTTGTTTCTTAGCATGACTTTTTTATTGAGTACATGGTAAAACCAGTTCAAGCTTCACATTGAGAAAGACTATCCAAGTTAAACTCCTCAAGCAATGATAGTGAATAAGATTCACCCTATTCAGTCATTTGTAGGAATTTGATTCTTTAAATCCCTCTTGAAATGGGAAACTAGTATGATATTCATCTTGAAAGCAGCCCTTTATTGTTAGAAGAAATCTTGTTTGTGTGTCTTTTGTCCACTTTCCTGTTGTACTGATATCTGGTCACAATTTCAACATTCTGAGGTTGAAGCTACCTGTAAAAATATGTGGAATGTGAATATGTGAACGGTTACCTGCAATACTGTAATTGCAGACTCTGGCCATGAGGGTGATGCTGGTTTTAGAAGGCTCTCATTCATTTGCAATGCTCTGGCTAATCTATCAGTATCAGTTAAAAGCTATCATGAAAATATGGTCCTTTGTTTTCTACAGTTATTCTCCATTACAGCATTTTTTTTAAACATTACATATGTACAGAATGTCTGGTTTGGTTTTGATGTTGAGATATTGAATGATATGTTTTTGTCATGCTTTGTGTCATGTAGGCACTGTTAGAATGCAGCAATGTTTTTCTTTCGAGTCTACAATTTTGGCTTTGTTGTTAAACTTTTTGTTGAATTGTTTTATTTTAATTGTATCATACATTTTCTTGTAGCTGCATACTGGGATTGCTAGTTAGTGCTTTGCTTGCCTTAAAGACTGATATTAACCACTGAAGATAACCAGCACTTTTTCTCTTTCTACAAAAACTGACAAATAAATATTTGCAAATATAGCTGTAAAACTTGTTTTGATGCTGTTAGGTTTGAACATAATGAGCATTTTTTTTTTTACTTTTGGTTTTGTAGCGCTCTTAGCCAGGGAGGTTGTGTTCAGACCTCACAGCTTTTAGCTCATAATTGAGGCTAACATTTTGTTTGTTCGTTGTTTTTGGAATGTGAGCATTGCTAGCTGTTATGTTACCTGACTTGTTTTTTGAGGGCAAAAGAGAATAGACTATACTGCTGTGAATCTACAACAAATCAGGGAAAAGATGGCAGATTCCCTTCCCTAAAGGTACTTCAATGTAGTAGGTTTTTACAGTTTTCTTCATCTCCCAAGCTGTCAGTTCCACATTTATTGTTTGAAATGAAATTTACCACCTGCCACAATGGGATTTGAATCCTTGTACTAGATATTAGCCTGAGCCTCAGGATAATTACCACAAAATCACCATATCCCTATGACTCTTCCATGCAGCACTCAGAGAGTACCGTGCTGTCAGTGTTTGCTAACTGGTGATATGTGATTACTGGACAAATCAGACCGCACGTTGCAATTTAATTTGATAAATCACTTGCTTTTTATTTGTTGAGGTGATCTTTTACTGAAAAACAAGCATGCAATGCTACTGATTTGGTTTTAACAATGAGACCAGTTTATTATGCAAAAGAAAAGATAAAATAGAATAAACTAAGCTATTTATACAAACAATTTGTAGCACAATTTTCACAAAAGAATTTTCACAGAAGCACAAAAGAAAATTTTCAAAACACTTCAGAATACAATGTTCTATGTGTCTCAACAGCATCACTTTACAATACTCAATTACTTGAGAGAATTCCCTTCTCTATCCCATCTATAGGTTTAACTGAATCATAGCTTTTAATTCCTGGTGTTAAGAGTTTGATAGTTTCTTCCTTGAATATTCATATCGCTGAGTTTACACTTTCTTGGCATCAGATAATGTCTTCAGGGTACTAAACAAACACTTCTGGACCTTTTAAAACTAAATCTTTACGCTGAGGTAGCATGTTCCTATATTTCTGATCTAACTCCTTGCTCCAGGAGAACTATGTTCTTCCATCTAACTTCAACTAGGACTGTGAGAACTGAAATCAAAACTGATCTTTCTAATTGAAAGCAAGCTAATGCTCGTCAATATTTACTCTGCATGTAAAATTCTCCTAATGCAGGCAAATTTCTATTAATACTCCAGGAACTCTGTCTTATACTGGTTTCAAAACACCATTGGTGTCTAAATAACTGACAACATAGTCTTTAAACTCCCTCATATATACAGACCAAAAACCAGCATCTAAAATAAATTATGTACAAAATGCAGACCTTATATTATGCAGGTTAAACTGAGGTCTGCCCTTAGAAAAATACAAGTAGTTCCTAATTTCAAGCAAGAGTAAGGGAGTTCTCTGTATTCTGATCATTCTTTGTCCCTCAATAAAACTGCATTTTCTAATCAGTTATCCCTCTGCCTATTTGTTAGAGCTTGTTGTCTGTTGTCCCAAGACTTGGATAACATCCAGGCCACGAAGCAGCAATTAACTTTTACACCAGGCTGGCCAGGTAGTGATCATCTCAAACAATAGAGAATCTAACCATCTGTCTTTGATGTTATCTTTTCTACATTGCCCACAATCAACATCCTGGGTGTTGTCATTAATCAGAAATGGAACTGGACCAGTCATATAAATTATGGTGATCTTAGAGGTATATAAAATCATAAGCACGTGGATAGGGTGAATAGCCATGGTTTTTTTTCTTAGGGTGGGGAAGTCTAAAACTAGAGGACATAGATTTAAGGTGTGAGGGGCCAGATTTATCATAGAATCCTTAAAGTATGGAAGCAAGCCCTTTGGCCCAACAAGTGCACACAGACCCTCCGAAGAGTAACCCTGTCTCCTACCATATATTTACCCCTGACTAATACATCTAATGTACACATCCCTGAACACTATGGGCGATTTAGCATAGCCAATTCACCTAACCTGCACATCTTATGATTGTGGGAGGAAACTGGAGCAGCCAGAGGACATCCACGCAAATATGGGGAGAATGCAAACTCTACAAGCGCAGTTACCTGAGGCTGGAATCGAACCTGGGGCCCTGGCACTGTGAGGCAGCAGTACTAACCACTGAGCCACCGTGCTGTTCCACGAAGAGCCCGAGGGATATCTTTTTCACACGAGATGGTGTGTGTATGGAATGATCTGCCAGAGGAAGTGGTGGAGAATGGTACAATTAAAGTATTTAAAATACATCTGGATGGGTATATGAACAGGAAGGGTTTGGAGGAATATGGGCCAAATGCTGGCAAATGGGACTGGGTCAGATTGGGATGTTTGGTCTGCATGGACGGGTCAGACTGAGGTTCTGTTTCTGTGCTGTATGACTCAGCTCCGAGACTAGGAGTCCAGCAGTGGCTAACTCACCTCCTGTCTTCCTAATGCTTGTGCACCACCGAAAGGTACAAGTCAGGAGTGTAATGGAGTACGCTTGCCTAAATGGGCACAGCTCCAGCAACATCCATGAAGCTCAACAACCACCATAACTAAACAGCCTGCTTAATTGGCACTGTATTCACCACCTTCAACATTTCCTACCTTCCCAACCAATACAGTAGCAGTGGTATTGTACTGTCTACAAAGCACTACAGCAATTTACCAAGGGTCCTTCAACAATACCCCAATCTTTCCTCATAACTGCAGTTTCTCATCCCTTAACCTTTTAAGCTTCCCCTGCACCCTCTCCAATGCATTCACATCCTTCCTAAAGTGTGGGGCCCAGAGCTCGATCTAATATTTCACTTGAGGTCTAACCAGTGTCCTATGTAATCAATATAATCTCATTGCTTTTCTACTCTGCCTCTAATAATGAAGCCTCAATACTATCTCTGCCTTTAGTCATTTTAAGCACAGCACCAAACTGGTGCAAAATGGCTAAATATGCTGAGTAAAAGTTATTTTAAATGGTTTAGAGGATGTGGTGGAGGCGGGTACCCCACTTTGCCTGAGTCTTGGGCAAAGCACTACAGACTCAGACTTGCTGGGTTGCCACCAACTTGAATCTACCTGCTCCTGAAATCTTTAGTGAGCTAATCTCCCCTTGACCTCCTCCCTACCACAGAGCTCCTGTATTGTTCCTCCTGTTCTCTCTCCCACCCCACTTCAACAAATCAAGATCTCTGACGTACACACTTCTCTCCAACTCTGAAACGTTAATTCTGTTTCTTCCACCCAGGTGCTGCTCTGCTTTTGTCTGGCCCTTTCATTATGTTACATTAAGGAGGATTTTTTTTATTCCAAAGTTCAAAATGCAGAGGAAATCTGGTTAGTTCAATCACCAGAGATGAGTGTAGGCTGAGGCGTGACCTTACAGAGGTTTATAAAACCATGAGAGGCATGGATAGATTGAATAGCCAAGGTCTTTTTCTCAGAGTAGGGAAGTACAAAACTAGAGGGCAAAGGTTTAAGGTGAGAAGGGCAACCTTTTCATACAGAGGGTGGAGTGTGTATGGAACTGGCTGCCAAGGAAATGGTGGAGGCTGGTACAATTACAACATTTAAAGAGCATCTGGATGGTTATGTGAATAGGAAAGGTTTAGAGGGATATGGGCGAAACGGGACAAGATTAATCTAGGCTATCTATTTAGCAAGGACAAGTTGGATCAAAGGGTCTGTTTCCATGCTGTACCACTCCGTCTGATATCTGGCACGCAGAAGGATCCTAGAATAGAATCCCTACAGCGTGGAAGCAGGCCATTTGGCCCTTTGAATCCACACCGATCCTCCCAAGAGCATCCCACTTAGAGCCATCCTATCCCCACATTTCCCATGGCCAATCCACCTGACCTGCACATCTTTGGAGGAAATCGGAGCACCCGGAGGAAACCCATGCAAACACAAGGAGAAAGTGCAAACTCCACACATCAGTCACCCGAGGCTGGAATTGAACCCAGGTGCCTGGTGCTCTAAGGCAGCAGTGCTAACCACTGAGCCCATCTTCCCCCCACCATTTCATGGCTGGGAAGTTACTGTAACCTCTCAGTGAGAATTGGAGGGCTCCGGAAGAAGGCTGGAAGAGCTGGAGAGAATGGTGGAGCTAAGTGCTGTCTCTGAACTCGTGACCCCACACGTGTTCCTGACCCCCACGTGGGAGAAACCCTGAACTGGGGTTTCCTCAGTCACTTCTGCATTGTCAAAAAGGAAATGGGCATGACTCAAAATACTTTTGATGGAACGCAAATATTTGATGGATGAATTGCAAAGGGATGTTTTACTCCAGAAACTGAGTTAACGCCGCACCTTTACAGACTAGACAAAAACAATGGTAACAGGCAATAATTAACCAGTACAGAACTATTCCAATTTAGAGAATATACTTTTAACATTGGAATGTCCTACATACCATTGGGAGCTGTCAGTTAGTGATTAGACAGCAAGAAATTTTAAAAGCTTTTTGTTTTCATAATAAGAGAAATATTCTTATTTTGAAAACAGTGAGAGGCATTCCACCGAATGACGTTTATTGTTATTGTACTAGTCACAAGCGATGGAGATTTCCATAGATTGTAGCCAGCCTCTAGGGCAGAGAGGAGAGGATTCACTTAGCAATCTGTTTAAGTTACTCAGAAATCTTGATTTCTCCTCAAATGTTGAATAACCGGTTGAACTGAGTTGCTGTTAAAAAATTGCAGAGTGGAAGCTTGTATCAGCCATAATCCAGGTGTGACTGAGGTTTATATAAAGAAAGGGAATCAGGCATGTTAAGAAGCTGACAGGAAAAGGTGGGTTGTACCCATTAAGCTTGTCTCACTGGGCGCCAAAGCATAATGTCTGACTGCACTTTATTTATTTCTTTGTCACCTCCCCCAAATCAATCATTTCAAACTGTGAGGAAAGGTGAACTGTTACAGATCTCTCACAACCTCAGGACGTCCCAAACCACTTCATGGCAAGTTTGTTTCGCTCTGGACGTGTGGTCACTGTTGCAATGTGGGAAAAGGTAAAAATTACCGTAGCCCCAGAGGATCATGGGGCTGCTCTCTCATTAGAGACAGACAACTGCTGCCAAGGGTAATTGCGCCTCAGACAAGGGATAAAGTCTGTAGGAAGGTTAGTTAGCTCAGGTAGCTGTGATACAGAGTGGCACCAACAGCGTGAGTTCAATTCTCGCACCAGCTGAGGTTATTAGGAAGGTCCTGCCTTCTCAACCTCACCCCTCGGCACTATTCAATTCTGTCTCTAATGAGACAACAGCCCTCTAGAACTATGGTGACTTTACCTTTAGTGCAGGAAACATAGTCAAAAAGGAATGCTTATGCTCAAACCGTCAACTCTCCTGCTCCTCAGGTGCTGCCTGACTGGCTGTGCTTTTCCAGCACCACATTTTTTGATTCTAATCTCCAGCATCTGCAGTCCTCATTGTCTGCCAGTGTAGGGAACATACACAGCAAACTTCCAAAACCAATACTGAAACAGAATTGACTATGTAATCTATATTGTGTGTTAGTCAGGATGAAAGTCCTGGTTAAATAATGCAGTGGGATCTTTCACAAGTGGAGTCGCAGGTAGATAGGATAGTGAGGAAGGTGTTTGGTATGCTTTCCTTTATTGGTCAGAGTATTGAGTACAGGAGTTGGGAGGTCATGTTCCAGCTGTACAGGACATTGGTTAGGCCACTGTTGGAATATTGCATGCAATCCTGGTCTTCTTCCTATCGGAAAGATGTTGTGAAACTTGAAAGGGTTCAGAAGATATTTACAAGGATGTTGCCAGGGTTGAAGGATTTGAGCTACAGGGAGTAGCTGAACAGGCTTGGGGCTGTTTTTCCTGGAGCGTTGGAGGCTGAGGGGTGACCTTATAGAGGTTTACAAAATTATGAGGGGCATAAATAGGCAAAGTCTTTTCCCTGGGGTGGGGGAGTCCAGAACTAGAGGGCATAGGTTTTGGGTGAGAGGGGAAAGATATGAAACAGACCTAAGGGGCAACTTTTTCACGCAGAGGGTGGTTTGTGTATGGAATGAGCTGCCAGAGGAAGTGGTGGAGGCTGGTACAATTGCAACATTTAAAAGGCATCTGGATGGATATATGAATAGGAAGGGTTTGGAGGGATATGGGCCGGATGCTTGCAGGTGGGACTAGATTGAGTTGGGATATCTGGTTGGCATGGATGAGTTGGACCGAAGAGTCTATTTCTGTGCTGTACATCTCTATGACTCTATCAAACCAGAGCCTTGCAGAGTCATATATTCAGTTTATTGTCTCACCCTAAGACAGTTCAGCATTCTCTCAGCAATCATCTGAATGATTGAATGATCAAACTAAGATTGTTAAGTCAGTACTTATCGCTGTTTGCTGTCAAAAATGTGCTGTGCACGCATCATGCCCACTTAATCCATTATACATTCGATGGAGAAACTACCTATGCATATCAGTCAGGATGCAAATACAACTTTCTGCCACTGGAGGTGCTGGTCGGCATGGACAAGTTGGACTGAAGTGTCTGTTTCCAGAGAAGCGCAAATTTAACAGAATTTAACAGCAAAGTTTTATTTTGCCCAAGTGTTATGTTGGAATTCCTCCTGGGAATGCTGAGACATATGCTGAACATTCCAGATCCGGACCATATAATGAATGTAGATACTTGAAATTGCAAAAGCAAACTCTAAGAAGTGATATGCAGTGAGGAATATGTTTGTATTTCAACTGTTTGATCAGAGCTGATAAGATCTTTTCTCATCGATAAAGGGGGCGGGGGAGGGGGTACTAGAAAAAGGGGTGAGCTAGTTGCAGCTAGGTGTCACTAAGTGGCTCCCAATGAATTGCAGTGGACGTGTGAGATGGAATGAGACGGGCCAGACTGATGGAGTGTTCTGGCAGGAGGAGTCCCAAACAGAATTAGCAGCAAGAGCCTTCCGTCATTTTCCCCCCATATGACACACATTTTCCCCATAATAAACAAGAGGAACTCATTCTATTGACCATGTCCCAACATCTCAGTGAATCATTAGTTGCTGCTGTAAAGAAGCATTTTTGAAGAAAGGCTTGCTCATATACAATACACTTCATGACCTGAGCACGTTGAAACACTTTACAGCTAATAAAGATATCAAGGGGATAGTGTGGCAAAATGGAGTAGAGGAAGAAGATCAGCCAGAGCAAGAGCAAGTAGGACTGAAGATAGTCAGTAGATTCTAACAGAGTAGGAGAGAGTCAGTAAATTATAACAAAGTGGGAGTCAGGAGGGCCTGGAGATAGTTAATAGAGCCAAACAGAATGGGAGAGAGTAGGACTTGGAGAGGGTCAGTAGATTTCAACAGAATGGGACAGAGGAGGGCAAGGGGCAGTAGCATCAAAATGAGTAGAAGGGCAAAGGAGCTACAGACTGTTACCAGCTCCTAAAAAAGCAAAAGATGACAGATGAAACAGCACAAGGAGATGAGAAAGCAGTCAAAGAGTGATCCATAGAAGTTGAGTTGACTGGTTGTTGAGCAGCTGCTGTTACTGACTGAATGTTTCAACCCTAACGATTCTGAAAAATGTATATTTCTAAACTAGCACAGGGCAAGAATTTATAACAGCAGGAGAAGGAGCTGATTTGTAAAGATGAATTTCTACTAATTTCCAGTTTTTAGTTGAAGTAAGTCAAAGTGACTAAAGTTATAGTAAGTAAAGTAATTTGAAAGTACAGATTGATATATGACAGGGCAGTTCGGCCAAGCACA